>NC_056746.1:140960499-141087999 GCF_019279795.1 Protopterus annectens
TGTGCTTAACATAACTGATTGATCTGGTTGCTATTCGAGGCATCTACCAGAAAAAGGCTACATAAAGCCTGCAGACCCTTGCATCATCTGGGACAAGGACTGTGGATCACCAAACAGGCAATGGCCCGCTTCTCTTCTCGTAACTGGTGCTAAAACTAGATAGTTTTAACTAGAACTAGCCAGTGTTTTTAGTTTCAGCACTCAAAACTGTTTCCTTGTGCTCAGCACTTGCTCAGAACTCACTGTAAGCAATAAACTACAAATTACTACAGCAGTCGACTTTCCTCACTTGTCAAGAGGAAAACAGTTCTTAGTACTTAAATTAATAAGTACCTATCCAGGCATGTCCATGGGTCAGCTCCCAGTGGTTTCTCCTGTCCACCTGATGAATCTGGGCATCTTGGGGCAATGTAGCAATTGCATCTTGGGGCAATGTAGCAATTGCCTCATGTACACTGACAGCCCCTCTCCTCCTACCACCCAACACTAAAACCTGAGAGAGATGCACTTATATAGCCAAACTGGAAGCCAAGCTCTCTCCAGCCAAGACTGGACTAGACAGTCAAGAGGAGAAGGTGAACACCTGCACCACACCACACTCAACACATAGCCCTTCAAAACCCACACACAGAAACACAAAGCACACACCCACATTCACGGAGGCTCTCAATAAAAATCTGCCCACGCAACAGAGATCTCCCAAGCTGAAACGCAGACAGCCACCACCCCCCAAAACTACCCAAATGACACAGCCCACCCACAAAATCAGTGTGCCACTCAACCTCAGTCCATAAGGCAAAATGTACCCAACACACTAGTCATAGGTGGCACTATACTCAGGCACACTGACGTCCTACTCACCAGGCTAAACAGGGAGAAAGTTACTGTCAGCTGCCTGTTGGGTGCCAGGATCCACCACATAATGCACTCACTCAGGTCACTCCACAAGGACAAATATGATTCTGTCACTGTTCATGTTGGTGTGAATGACCTGAGACATACCTCCCCGGACTACATGAAAAGAGACATGGAAGAGCTCTCGGATCTTGTCGCCCAGGCAGGTATGACCTTAGCCCTGAGTAGCATCCTGCCATCGCCCAGAATGATACCACAGTACAAGGACAAAATGATCGACTTCAACAACTGGCTAAGCTTCTGGTGTAATTCTAAGGGGATCTTGTAACTGTCTGCCTGGGACGACATGGTTGACAGACCACGATGCTTTGCCAAAGATGACCTGCACCTGTCGCCCCTGGGATTCCAGATACTGGCTAAAGCTCTTGCCACCCCTATAGTGCTTTTTTTAGGCAAGGTTCAAATTCTAAATTCACCACCGTAACAAGTACAAGCAAGAAAACTCTGAGGGTAATGCTACTCAATACTATAAGTCTAAACCTCAAAATGCACTCACTCGAGACACTCCTAAAAATGGAGAACACTGACATTTGTGCAGTGGCAAAGACCTGGTTCAAGGCTCCAGAGAGCATCCCTGCATTACCAGGCTATAATTCATACCACATCTGTCAGCTACCTAACTTGGACCGAAACACTAGAGACGGAGGTGTGTCCATCCTCCAGGCTAGTTGCTCAACACAATGCATCCAAATTATTCAAGTGCAACTAACACTGGGCAAGACTGCAATCCAGGTTGTAGCTTGTTACAGATCCCAAAAAATTAGTGGCACGGTACCAAAATAAAACTATGAACCTGAAACAGGTACCAGCATGATGAAACAATGAAGCCACAGAACAACCTAGGACACATTTTATTGAACACTAAGTTTGACACGTTTTAAAATAACTGCACATTAACGTAACAAGTTTGCGTTTTCGTTTAGAAATACTTCTTCAGATGTGGGCTGGTAAGAAAATACGTCCATTTAAACACTAAAAGACATGACATCACTGAAATTCCAACCAATAAGTGTTTACTTATTACATACATGTTCATGCTGTGTTACAGATCCCCCATCATGCACCAGGATTCCCACTCTTCATTTCTTAAGATACTGGAAAATATTAAGGTACAACCCAATACTTTAATTATGGGCGATTTCAACTACCCCACCATCAACTCGGAAAACTACTCATGTACTAACTCATTCGCTCAACGTTTTCTGGAATTCATAAATTCCATTGCCTTGGATCAGCTTGTCCACACCCCCACCAGGGGCAGCAATATCCTGGACCTGGTCATTACCAATATGGGTAATCAGCGTTCCATGCCAGAGGTCAACTCCTCGCTGGTTAGGTCCGACCACAAGCTAATCACCCTAGACATCCATATCCCACCCTCATCCCCCATTAAGGAAACCACCATCAAAAACTACTCCAAAGCCATCTTCATGCTTCTTAAGACACAAGTGGCAAACGTCACGACACCCATGGAGATGGAAAATAAAGGTACGACTGCTGAATCTTACACAAATGCACTGTATAAGCACATACACAAGTGCATGGATCGTGCCATCCCCAACAGAACCAACACACTATCCTCCAAAAAAGGAAGCCAATCTGGTGGTCCCTTGCCATAAACAAACTCTACAACAGAAGGAAGAAGCTGTTGCAAAAACGAGTAAAATCCGAAGATTGGAGGATCTCCCTGGTCAGCTTCAGCAAGAAGCTGAGCCCCTCATAAAATCCTCCAAAGCCAGTTATGAAAATAAAATCGCCACTGATTCCAAAGACAAACGCAAAGCATTCTACAGCTATTTCAAGAAACTCAATGGTAACATTCAGATCTGCTCTGAGCTACAGCACAATGGCACTAAATATATAGAACCAACCAATATTGCCAACATCCTGGCAGATAGGTTCAGTGCTAACTTTACCCACCACTCACCCTCCAAGGGGCCCATCTTAATACCGCAAGAATGCAAAGCCCAGGCTGCATACTGCATAAACTACAGAATGAACTGGCACCCCACCTAAGTACCAAGTTCAATCATAGCCTCACCTCAGGCTATATGCCTACTGAATGGCGCACAGCGATGGTTTTCCCAATCCACAAAGGGGGTGCCAGCATGGACACCAGAAACTACTGCGCCATTAGCCTGACAAGCCTGGTCTGCAAGGCCGTGGAACCTATCATCTTGGAGCTTATAAACAAAGACATAGGTAACCTCCAAACCCCGGACCCCACTCCGTTTGGGTTTGTAAAAGGTAGATCATGTTTACTAAACCTGACTGACTTCTCTGAATCAGTCACTAGAGCCGTAAACGAGGGCAACGTAGTGCACACAGCCTTGACCTCGCCAAGGCTTTCAATACCATCTCCCACTCTGGAATTATAGATAAACTCACTAAACTGGGCATAAATCCCTATGTCACAAGATGGGTTGCCAACTGGCTCACTGACAGAACCCACACAGTAAAAGTAGCCGACTCCAAGCCCGACTTCAGACCAGTGACAAGTGGAGTACCACAGGGTTCGGTCCTGGGTCCTCTCCTGTTCGGCATCTACTTCTCTGAACTGCAGGCCAACACAGAAGGTCTTTGGCTAACAAAGTTCACAGATAACTGCAAACTGGGAGCCATAAGAGAATCACCTAATGATGTAGCCATTCTACAAAAGGGCCTCACAGAGACAGATGCTTGGTGTCAAAGTCATGGCCTCAAGCTCAATGCCAAGAAGTGCATTGTCATCCCCTTTGGGAAAAACTCAGTACCCATGAACTTACCACATAGGCGGTAGCTCACTAAACAGAGTGTGATAAGAGACCTTGGGACACAAGAGGACAGTAGTCTCTCCTTTGATAACTGCATTGCCACAGTAGTCGGAAAATCCTTCTATGTGGCACACCTCATCACAAAAGGGTTCTCTTCTAGAAAAAAGGTCATTGTTCCTCTCTACTTATCCCTCATCAGACCCATTATAGAGTACAATGCCCCGTTTGGCATGTATCTCACAAGACACCTACAACAATTGGAAAGACCACAGAAATACCTCACTAAGAGGATTACTGGCCTCAAACAGATGCCATAAACAGACAGTCTCAAAAAAATCCAGCTCTACTTTGTCACATATTGCCTACTCAGAGGCAATCTCTGCCTAACATACAAAGCTATGCCAAACCCAGAGCTGTTGGACATGCTATACTTAAAAAAAAACCCAATCTCTCTGAACCACACCCTCCAGGGACCTAAACCTTGTCACCACAATAAACAAAACATGCTGGAGGGATAGATTCCTGTCCCAGAGACTTCCCATACTCTAGAACAAACTACTCATTCATGTCAAGCAAAGCTTCTCATTGGCCCTTTAAGAAAAATCTTGACGACTGGATGGGAAATAGAAAACTCACCCTGAGGATCACTTCTGTGGCACTGCTTGACAGGGGAATAGGAAAATAATTTTTTTGGGTGGCTAAAACCAGGGAACCGTTTCGGCTAGGCTTATATAGGCCCCAGAGCCGATAGCTTAGTACCCACCTATGAACTTATGAGAGGGTTAGCAGGAAGGCTAATGGGAAGAAAGTACCACAGCAAAATTGATCAAACTGGTGGTATAAGATTGATTTGAGACTTCTGGGTATTCTTGGGAAAAGGGGCACGACTATGAAACCTTAACTGAAAAGGACTGTCCATGAAAATAAGAAGGTGTCTGTAGCTGCAATGTGTGTTTTCCCTGGTGGTGAAGAGATCCATCTGTCGGGTCCTCATCCCTTGGCTATGATGCGAGGAATCTCCCAATGCAACTACCATTTCAGGGTACCTAAAGGCTTCCGATTTGTCTGCTAGTTGGTAGAGCATGTCCTGGATGAACCATGCCCACAGGTGCCATCCCACAGGAGTAGCTGGGGGAGGACTGTAAATCTATCCCCATAAGTAGACACCGAGGGAAAGGATGTTTTCCCCCCTAGATTTTTGTGTCATCTTCTGTGAGCAGGAATAGCACCTTCGGGTTTGATTTCTGTCCTAGGTGCTAGAGAAGCCCTTTGATATGACTGAAGCTCCTATTGTCCAAGTGCTTATTCACCTCCTTTATGGTTCTGTAACAGTAGTAATAAAGTAGCTGTGGTCCTTTGAGGATTAGTATTTGAGATTGCTGTTTTTTTAATCTTTTTTTTTTTATCATTATTATTTGAGATTGCTGTTAGTAGAGTGGAAGGCTTGAGATTAGAGGAAAGTCCTAGGTATACCACACATAAATGCCTTTTAGGTCAGATACAAGCCTTTTCTGACAGAAGGAAGTTGTGGATGTTGGTCCTCTACCTTGTGGAGGTGCCACAGATGTCTCATCATGTGCATCCCCGGCTTGGGTAGCAGGGGGAAGGAAGAGGATAAAGAGGAAAGCCAGCCAGAGTGAGGAGAAATTCTTGCCTGTAGAAAGATTTAATTTGTAAAAGATGAAATTATGTCTCCCTGAGTCCACTACACAAAGTGTGCTCTACTTTGGCTTTAGTGTACAAACTGCTTCCTTCTGCAGTCACTTCTTTTCCCCTTATCCACGAAGTATGATCTTCTTATGAACAGCTTGTATCCATCAGCTTTTGCCTCCCAACCTGCAAGGCTTTATGTCACACACCCTGTCTGTAATGTATTGAACACTATAGGTCAGGTGGGGGCACCTTGCCTGGAGGCAAAAAGGTTACAGTCCAAGGGGGTCCCCACCCTCGAACCAAATTTTCAGTTGAGAGTGAGCTTTTAATTCTGGGTTTGTAGCCGATTAGTAGGCCAGCTTTCCTAAAAGTCCAATCAAAGCCACCCCAGTTCTGTTTCCCAAGGTGAGAAACTCTGCATGTTGTGTCTGTTGATCAAAACTTTATTCATTACACCAAGTTGCAATTTTTGCAATTTTTGGAGTGCTGTGAAGTGTCTAAACCCTGCACCTTGCCAATGGTGAAGGGCTATGTTACTGCCAGGGGGGGAGGGTGGGTGGGTGCACTGAAGCAGTCAAAAAGGTCAAGGTGCAAATAGTTAAGGTTTGGAGCTTGCTAAGGGACCAGTAATCCTCAGCTAGATCTGCTACTGGGAACCAGCAAGAAGTGCACTTTTAGACCTAGTTCCCTAAGAAAACCTTAGGGTAGGACATAGGTTAAGAAAGGTGAAGGTTGAAAACAAACCTTTGCAAAGGACAGAGAGAAGTCATATGAATGAAAAGAGAAAGGGCCAGATTGTTTAAAAAATAATATCTCTTTTCTAGGGGAGGGGAGTAGTAAAGGGAGGGGTACATGCCGTGAAAGCATCACTAATGCTCCCTCCCAGGGAGCAGAGTACAGGAAGTCCCTGGTGATGGGTAAGATGAGTGATCTTAAGCTTAGTCCCTGGTGCCGATTGTGGCCCCTTTCCCTGTGGCACTTCACTTGGCCTTTAGTGGGTCAGGAAGGAAAGGCACAGAGCTTGGTGGGGCAATTTTTGTTGAAAGGTGGGGGCTGCACCTGCACAAGGTATTTGGCTGTCTGCCTTGACTTAGCTCTGTCCTCTACCTCTTTCAGAAATAGCTACTGCTTTAGGGCCAAAAGACTGACTCCTTATCCAAGGGAGCATCCAAATGTTTGGACTTTACATGTTCCAGGGGGTCTTGCTCTCTTAGCCATGTGTGTCTCCTAATGAGAGACCCAGTGGCAGCAGCCCTGCTGGCAGCCTGTAACTAGTGCAAGGAGTGGTTGATCACTTGTGAAATGGAACTGCAAATGTCCATTAATTCTTGAGAGAAGGCCTTATTTTAAATTGTCAAAAGTGTTTTGTTTCATATGTTCCAGCAGTGATTCTTGGTGTTTTATTAAGTGGAACTGGCAGTTCAATGCCATTAGACAGTGTGACAGAAGTGTATTCTTTCTTGCCAGATCTTTCAAGGGCTCTACCCTGCATATCATTGGATAGGGGAGATTCTTGGGTATGCTGGTTCTGGAACCCTGGAGTCTAGGACCAAAAATCTGTGAATCTGCTACAGGGTTACTAAAAAGGTGCTTGTGTGAAGCCATAACCCTGTAGAAACAGATTTTCTGGGTAAAGAGGCAAAGGAGTCTGGTCTCAAAGAAGATTCCAGAAAACACCAACATTAGGGGCACTGCCAGGGGTTTGAGTTCTGGGAGGTGGAGGAATTCCCTGACTCCTTTCTTGGGTTGGGAATAATCTTGTTCTTTTCAATGTAAGAGTTCCCCAAGGGAGTGTAAAGTTTCCCCAAAGGATAGATCCTCAGGAGGGGAGACCAAAGGTAAGGTCTCCTCAGAGTCAGACTCCTGAAAGGAGGAATGGCTAAATATTTAATATATAAATTATCCCCATTGAAGTGTTTATAAATTCTTAAATTAGTGGTAACTTTCTTGTTTATTAAAAGTGTTCTGAGTTTTGCTATGACTGAATTGTAATCCTAGTATGTTTTCAAATAAATCCAGAGCACTAACTAAATAGTGCAATAAAGTTTCAATATCCCCACGTTACAGTTAATCAGCATAAAATTGGATCTTGGGAGATAGGTCATTAGTAAGTTTATAACCTGTAACATTTACATTACTTCTTATGCAATTGGCAAATGGCTCTATAGCAAGAGCAAAAATTAGAGGGGACAAAGGACATCCTTGTTTTGTGCCTTTCACTACTTTAAAAGGAATGGATAGGAAAAAACCAATCTTAAGGAGGCAGAATTTTCATAAAGCTTTTTAATTCAATCTATAAGTCGGAGGAAAAGTTATATTTCTGTAATACTTTAAATAAGTAGATCCAGCTGAGAGAATCAAAAGCTTTGTCCAAATCCAAACTTATTCCAGACAATTAATTTTCCCTTTTGTTTGCTATATCTATAAGAGAAAGGAGTCTTACTATATTATTTTGAACTTTCTTATTTTTATGAACCCTGTTTGGTCATTATCTATTAATTCAGAAAGAATAGTATTCAATCTGTTAGCTATAATAACCATAAAAAAGTATAATCTATATCTAACAAAGAAATAGGTCTATAGGATGAACAAGAGGTGGGTTCCTTGTCACGGTTTAAAATACGAGACGAGAATATTTAGATGAAGGTGGAACATTAGACAAGTTTTTTAACCTCTTGAATTGTATTTAACAGAATTTTTAGTATATTATCTGGTAAGATTAAAGCCAACTTTTCTCAATTACCATACCAATTATGTCATTGAATGGCTGAGTCCCTTATTTTCTTTGCCAATGGCTGTAGATAAAAAGCAAATAAAAGGGAAAGAGGATACCTCTCTGCCTGGTTCCTCTGTTCAAACAACTTATCAGGGAAGAGACGTGTCTTCGATCCTTTATACAAAATAACCTTATTGTATCACGGAATGCAAATGCTTCCATTTCCCTACTCATAACATCTCAGCACACACTGTCAAGTACATTCCTCTGCATCATGACCCAATAACATATGTGTTTTCTTACATACCGCTTCCCCTGGATCAATACTTCTATAATATTGCCAAATTTTTGCCTCCCCTCCACAAAACCACATTGATCCATAGCTATCAATTTTGGCAATACTTCTGTTGTTCATTTAACTAATGTAGACATATATACTTGATAATCATGTTTTAAAATTGAAATGGGTATATATAAAAGTAGGTCTGATGGGTCTTTACCATCTTTGGAGTAATACAGCAACAACAGCTTTCTTCCAAGATGTTGGTGATTCCCTTCCTTTTAAAATATTGTTTAATAAAATCTTCCAGATATTCTACCATTTTCTTCCCTCCAAAGGAATACCATCTGTTCCTGGAGAGTATCCTACAAATTGATAATACATCACCATTTTTATCTCATCTATACCTATCTTAACTATTAGTTTTTGAGCTTCAACGTACCTTTAACTTTGGCATAATTAAGTTTTCCATAAATATTTCCATTTGTACTCTTTCTTGATTTCCACATTCCTCTGTTTTATACAAATTTTCATAACAGTTCTGAAATATTACCACTACAGGATCTCTGCTTAATTTTCTTGTTATAAGCTCCTTATGTCTGGCAACAACCCTTTTTATTTTCGTTGCCCAAGTCATTACGCTAAAAGTTTTTGTGCCCTAGAGTTATCAAAAAATAATTGCTTAACAGCAATCTTTCTAAATGTACGCATATCATGCAAATACTCCCTTATCTTCTTTAGCAATCTGCAGCTGTACCACTTCTTGTTTTCTGCGATTCCCTTATTCTGCAATACTTTAACCTTTGTCAACCCCTCTAAAGAATTCCAATTACTTCTTGACCAGCTCTCTTTCTCTTTGACTTTCACCATATTTTATCCCACTGATTAACAATCACATCAAAAGAAATTTATATTTTCTCTAATAATCCTCAATAATTTCCCCTTAAATTCCTTACTTTTTGGCAAGTAGGTGGAAAAGTGCCAGTGTCTCATTTTTACTTCATTACCCTGCATTTTTATCTTTTTTTTGTAACATGAAACAGTTACCTTACAGGTGTTGAAGCTTTCAATGAAATGCACATGTTCCTGTAAAATATAATTTCTATCCGTCTAGCGCAGTTACTATATCTTGGGAATAATATGCAAGTTCTGTCAAAATTACTACTACAGAATTCACATCTTTCTCACCAAATATCACAAAGTTCTTCAGAAAGCTACCCTCTTTTGTTTTATTTTCCCTTCAAGGTTCCCCCAGATATATCCACACTATTGCAAATAAAGTTCCAGTCCCCACCTGTAAGGAAGATGTCCTGCTGAAAGCTAATTCTTCACAAATTTTCTTAAGCTCCAACACTAGCAGTTTTTAGTAGAATACAAATACATGCTAGGGTAACCCTCCTCCCCTGCCAACAGCCTCTTTTAACCATGAATCTACCATTATTGTCTTCATTTTCCCTCTAAACTCACTACTGGGTCCACTCTAGCAAATTACTCCTCCTCTTTTCCTTTATACCAGAGATCCTGGTGAATATTCATCCTAATATCCTTGCTTTGTCAAATTCACATGCTCATTTCTTTCCAAATGCATTTCCAAAGCTAATATATGTAGCATTGTCATTACGATAAAAAGCTACCGTTTCCACCTAATACATGTGACATGATTGTGTCTTACATGCATACACTAATACTTTTGGGATTAACTGCTTGCACCTGCAAACAGTTCATCGCCATATAATAGTAGTCAGCAATTAGAAAAAGAAAACAGCTAACAGCTCTGCAGATAACATGAAGGAATCTTTGTAAATTTCATTCAGTACAGAATGTACAACTACCTTCAGCTGCAGACTTCTTGACTCCCACTGACATTAAAACTAATATCTTTGCAGATGCAAAGAACTTAGCATTTTTCATGGCTTTCATAATTTTTTTTCCAAGTCTCGTTGCTTAAAAAAACACTTGGTTATAGCTTAAGGCAAAGGCATTAATCTAGATAGCCACACTTACCAATATGTGAAATTATCTGGACTCTACATGTACTGTAATCAATGCACTTTTACGGCCCTTCCCCGCCTGAGCAGCCCAAGATCACACTATATTAAATGAATTTTGCTTTTGTCCAGCCTTTCTTCTCATTATACTATAAAGCCTATATTTTGTGCCACTAAAAAGACTGCTTGTTTACTTTAAAATCTTTAACATGTACAAGTCACAGGAGAGACTCCTCCCGCATTTAAAATACCCGATACACACTATACAAAAAACTGCTTTACTACAGAACATGCAGTTTATATTAAGAAAGGTTTTATACAAATACTAATAAGAATAATTGTTTTACTTCATTTTTTTTTCATTTTGGTGTCCCTCTAAACATTAAGAAAGTGGGGTAAATGTTTTACAGTCCATTCGCAAGTTTAACAAAGTCCACAAAAGTCCAGTCCTTCTCAGCCACATTTTCTTGCAAAGCCATGTTTTACAAACATGACTGCTGCTATGTAGTCCCCAGTTTATTTACTAATTTTTGTGCTACTGTGTTTCATCCTGTTCATCCCCATCTCCCAGCACCAGACGCTGGTTAAAGTCCAAGGTACTCCTGATTCTTAAACTCTTGTGCCTTTTCTTCTGTCTTAAACATTTCCATTTAAAACACTGAAAAGGTTTTACTGGCAAAGTCTCTATATGAGTTTTACTGTCAGAAGAGTGAGAAGCAGAATTCTCTTCTGTTTGCTGGCTCACGTTTTGTTTTATAAATATATATATATATATATATATATATTTTTTTTTTTTACTTCAAACTTAACTTGCTCTGCAGCCAAAACTGTCTTTAGTTCTCCAGGAATAAATATTCTAAAGGACAGCTGGATATAGCAGTTTTAAGGGCTGCTACCTTATAAAACATACACATATACACTTATATACAATATTATTCATATTTTCAAAATTATTACTTTGCATCTATATTATTTATATTTATTGCTTTTAAAATATGTTTTAACATTACATTTGTTCATAATATATTTTAAGGATTTAGTACTGAACAGTTACGGCTTTCACTTTTGTTATCCATATCACAACTCAGGGAAACATTGGAAAAGTATATTCATGTTCTAAGAATGTTTTTTACTTTCACCAACAGATGGAGCTGTTTTATTGCATATACTTGACACACTTTCATTAACATACAATTTAATTCTTAATTATTTTATTTATTTTATTTATTTTATTGATTTATAAAATCAGGTCCTGACAGTGAACATTCAGTTTTCTAGAATAATATTCTCAGTTCTTTTAAATACATACATACATGGTATATTTTCAGCATTTAACAAAATATTTCAAATACGTCACAATTTAAACAAGGTTTTAATTGTTTTTGTATTTTCATTGGATGTCAACATTTTAAACTTCTATTTAAACAGTCAATTTTGATTGTGGTATTCATCTGAAGAAGAGATGCGACGAAAATGTTAGGATATTTTATACTACGTTAATGTTCTTTGGTTTGCAGTGTGATTTATCGTGTTTGTTCGTGGATTTGCGGAATAAACAATCATCTGGGACTGGCTATCTGGCTTGTACCTTTGTTTGGTTTATCAGTGCAGTTTCAGGTACTTGTGACCAACTTGCTTGTTTCGTGGTTATTTTGTGGTCATGGACTCGATGGCCGGTTCCAGTGTTTCCAACGAGGCAAACAGCTTTGGGAAAACCACTATGGGTGAGCTGCAAAAGCTCATTGGACAAGTATCTCAGCTGGTCAACCTTCTCACTTCCCTCAGCCAATCGTTAATGGTGCTTGCTAATGGATCCAGTTTACCTGGAAACCAGGAACTTTTAAAATGTTCAGCTTTGAAGGAAGGAACAAATATTGGTAACAAAGACTTTAGAAAGGATAACAGGGCAGCACAGAGTGGCCAGGTTCGACGTGGCAGTCTGGATTGGTTTCCTGCACTCACTTTTACAGGTTCCAACGCGAATGCAGGTGAACCAATGAACGTTATCATGCACAATGGATGTGCTGAGGGAGAAGGACAATTAAACAATTCATTTCCAACAGGTACAAAAAGACTTTTCAAAAACATTTTAGATTTCAAAATAGACTTTTCTACGAAAGTACAAAATTCTACTCATGGCGACAATGATTCTTATGCCACGATGTTAAACAAATTGGACATATTACTGCACAAATACAAGAACTGTGAAATGGACAATGCATATTTAAAACATTGTCCAAGTTTAAATATAGTTCCAAAAGGTTTACGGGTATGTAAATACCCAAATAATGTTAAAGAAGGATTTGATTTTCATAAAGATTTATTAAGAGCGTTTGATAGATGTGGTATGGACATTATGAGAGCCATTATATGGAATAATGAGCTCGAAATGGAGGTTGTTTTTCATCACGTTGAAACTGTGAACAACAAAATAGTGAATGATTTGTTATTTTCGGTTGAAACAGAAAAAAACAAATATATTAATATGTTAGTTAACATTGAGTCAAGATATAAAAAGACACAAGAGAGAAAGTTAAAAAAGATAGATAGAGATGTTAATGAATATAGTAAACAGATACTTTACCCAAGGCCTAGGGAATACAAAGATAACAGCAATTTCCAGAACATGTCTTTTAACGACAATTACATGGCTAGATGGGAGGGCGAAGACAACCACGAAAATCTAGATAGACAGGTCCCTTTGGACCACCCTTCCCTGAGACGTTCAGAGAGATTAAAGAGAAAGGAACCAGTGAATTACAGGTACAACTATGGTCCCCACAGACAGAAAGTATGGGACCCAATAACAACGAAAAAAGATTATTGGAAGTAAATTCTACTAATGAAATTTTAAGGAATGGTAATATTAGTACTTATCAAGGATTTAATATTTTTAATTACACCAACACTGAGATCAGCAAGGGACACTTTGCTTTATTCTCAAAAGGTTTCACTTTCATACCAAAGGTTAAGACTAATATTTTTAATTTACTAGTTGACCTTAAGTTGCTTATTAGACAAAAAAATTTGGAAATATTCTTTTCAGCCCAAGAAAAAAGACATGTAAAAAACCCTTTGAACAGAAAAAGAACTTTTAATCCACCTTTACACCCTCAGTTAAACTTTGAAACCCTAGTGGAAAAAGAACTGAGGGAGCATTTAAAACACAGTAGAGTAACCCCCAATCTTACCATAGAAGAAAGGGAAATTTTACAAGGCTATAGAGACAACAAGAATATTAGAATAATGAAACCGGATAAAGGTGGTGGTGCTGTTTTCATGGATTATATTACATACGAGGGTAAAATGTTGGATATTTTAAATGATGAAAAAACTTATGCTAGGGTGTCATTAAATGAAATGCACATAGCTTACAGGAAAATACAGGTATGTTTAAATGATTTACTTTTTAAGGATTGATTGATTTAAGCACATACAATTTTTTGACTGTCAAAAAACCAAAAGTCCCTTCAATTTTTGGTATTCCAAAGGTGCATAAAGAGTTAGTTGATCCCCCACTGAGACCACTAGTTTCGGCTGAAGGCTCAGAGACTGCACCTTTGGCTAAATATATAGATTCTAAACTTAAATCAGTTATTTTTGGAAAACAAGACTATTTTAAAAGATTCTTGGGACTTTTTAAGATGTATTGACAGTTCATTGATCAACACAAAAAGTTTTATTACTTTTGATGTGATAGATTTATTCACTTGTATTCCTCACAATACAGGTCTTGCTTGGTTTGAAGAATTCCTAGCAGACATTCACACTATTCCTTTTAAAACATTTCGAACATGTCTTGTACTAATGGACCTTGTGTTAAAAAACAATTTTATATTCTTTCAAGGTGAATATTTTAAGCAGTTAAAGGGTGTGGCAATGGGGGCACATTGTGCGCCCACTTATGCCAATACTGTTATGTTATACTGGGAGAAAAAATATGTTTTTTCCTCAGAATATTACAATTGTTGGAATCTATATGGGCGCTTCTTGGATGATATTTGTTTATTCTGGGATGACTCGGAAACTAAATTTGTAGAGTTCCTTGAATATATTACTGGAACTACTGACTTTCTGAGGTTCACACATCAAATTAACGACAATGAATTGGTATATTTAGACATTAATTTAGTTAGAACAACAGATGGATTTAAGTCCAGAATACACAGAAAATCAACCTTTTCTAACTCTTATTTACATTTTAATAGCGCCCACCCACCACACCAAAAGAGAGGGGTCTTTAAAGGTCAACTAGTTACAGCAAGTAGAATGACCTCTTTGGACAAGGAATTTGAAGAAGAAAGTAAAATCATTATAGATATGTTTAAAACTAGAGGTTATCCAAATGAAATGTTAACAGAAATGTATGCACAAGTAAAGGATGGTAGGAGCAATAGATATGCTCCCATTTTAGGCATAAGACTGCCCACTACTAACACGGAAATTGTAAACTCAGGACATGTTAACACAGAGCAGAAATTTTCGTCTGCTTTTACTATGACTTATACCGGTGAAACCAACGTAATTAAAAAAGTAGTAAGCACTGAATGGTCTAGATTTGCAAAAATTTCAGATTTAGAAGTTATTTTTGAGACCTTTGCAGTATATTTATAAAAAAGGACACAATTTAAAAAATATTTTGGAAGGGGGTGCACATAAGTGTTTATACAATGTATATGACAACAACAAGAAAGGGACACAAGTGTGGTAGTTGCGGTTACTGTTGTAATATATTGAACCTTGAGACCCTCCATATAAAAAGTAGAAACAAATACATTAATACAAATGGGTTTGCAAACTGTAACACCTCAGGGATAGTATATTTAGCCTTATGTGCCTCATGCAATTCATTTTATGTAGGCAAAACTGAAAGACGGTTAAAACAAAGAATTTATGAACACAGTTATGATATAAGGAAAAAGAACGACAATAATGCTTTATTTAAACATACTTTAACCTGTGAGAAAGCTAATTTTAAGTTCTTTGTTATTGAGGTAGTACCCATAGACCCTAGGGGTGGTCTTTGGGAGACCCGTTTAGAATATAGGGAATTGTACTGGCAGCTGGTTTTAGACGCCAGTCATCCCCCACGCCTTAATGACATGGTATCTGTACAGCCCGTTTTGAAACTAAGGGCTGCTAAGTTATAAAACATACACATATACACTTATATACAATATTATTCATATTTTCAAAATTATTACTTTGCATCTATATTATTTATATTTATTGTTTTTGAAACATGTTTTAACATTACATTTGTTCATAATATATTTTAAGGATTTAGTACTGAACAGTTACGGCTTTCACTTTTGTTATCCATATCTCAACTCAGGGAAACAATGGAAAAGTATATTCATGTTCTAAGAATGTTTTTTACTTTCACAAACAGATGGAGCTGTTTTATTGCATATACTTGACACACTTTCATTTGCATACAATTTAATTCTTTATTATTTTATTGATTTTGTTGATTTATAAAATCAGGTCCTGACAGTGAACATTCAGTTTTTTAGAATAATATTCTCAGTTCTTTTAAATACATACATACATGGTATATTTTCAGCATTTAACAAAATATTTCAAATACGTCACAATTTAAACAAGGTTTTAATTGTTTTTGTATTTTCATTGGATGTCAACATTTTAAACTTCTATTTAAACAGTCAATTTTGATTGTGGTATTCATCTGAAGAAGTGATACGACGAAAACATTAGGATATTTTATACTACGTTAATGTTCTTTGGTTGACAGTGTGATTTATCGTGTTTGTTCGTGGATTTGCGGAATAAACAATCATCTGGGACTGGCTATCTGGCTTGTACCTTTGTTTGGTTGATCAGTGCAGTTTCGGGTACTTGTGACCAACTTGCTTGTTTAGCAATATGTGAAATTATCTTGACTCTACATGTACTGTAATCAATGCAATTTTATGGCCCTTCCCCGCCCGAGCAGCCCAAGATCACACTATATTAAATGAATTTTGCTTTTGTCCAGCCTTTCTTCTCATTATACTATAAAGCCTATATTTTGTGCCACTAAAAAGACTGCTTGTTTACTTTAAAATCTTTAACATGTACAAGTCACAGGAGAGACTCCTCCCACATTTAAAATACCCGATACACACTATACAAAAAACTGCTTTACTACAGAACATGCAGTTTATATTAAGAAAGGTTTTATACAAATACTAATAAGAATAATTGTTTTACTTCGTTTTTTTTTTCATTTTGGTGTCCCTCTAAACATTAAGAAAGTGGGGTAAATGTTTTACAGTCCATCCGCAAGTTTAACAAAGTCTGCAAAAGTCCAGTCCTTCTCAGCCACATTTTCTTGCAAAGCCATGTTTTACAAACATGACTGCTGCTATGTAGTCCCCAGTTTATTTACTAATTTTAGTGCTACTGTGTTTCATCCTATTCATCCCCATCTCCCAGCACCAGACGCTGGTTAAAGTCCAAGGTACTCCTGATTCTTAAACTCTTGTGCCTTTTCTTCTGTCTTAAATATTTCCTTTAGAACACTGAAAAGGTTTTACTGGCAAAGTCTCTATACGAGTTTTACTGTCAGAAGAATGAGAAGCAGAATTCTCTTTTGTTTGCTGGCTCACATTTTGTTTTATAAATATATATACTTTTTTTTACTTCAAACTTAACTTGTTCTGCAGCCAAAACTGTCTTTAGTTCTCCAGGAATAAATATTCTAAAGACAGCTGGATATAGCAGTTTAAATCTCAGACCTGTATCTTGACAGTCCCGATTTCTGGGATAAATTCACTTCTCTTCTGCACTAAAAAGCCTTAACTGGCTAGAACTTAAAAGTCACCTCATCTAACATCAGCTTATTACAGCCTATAAAACTAAAAGCCCCATAAAAATGCCCAGCTCTAAAAGGAATATTACAACCCTATACCACTAATTGAGCCCTATGATTCAACAAAATTTGCATTTCCATCACAAAATCAAACCGAGCAGGAGACACATTATATTGTAGGCAGACAGCAAAAATTTGGATCCATATCGTCTCTAAAATAAGACAGGTAGACACACTGCATGGCCTCAAAACATCCTTAAAAACACCTGCTAAATCACTGGTTGTAGTTGTGCAACACCCCAGGCTAATCCCTCCTGTAAACACAACCAAAGTTACACTCCCTTCTGTACCCTAGTCTTACACATGCAACTCCACACCTCCTTCCATTTCCCAGGTAAACTACCTCTACCGCTCTTTTTCTTAATACAGGTCTACACAAGCTCTCTACCTCAATCTACCTAATGTTTCATAGAACTACTTGTCCTCAAGTTCTACACTCTGCTAAATCCCTTGCTGCATTTACTACTCTCTTCTGTACTTCCAAAATACATTACTTGATACATCCACTGTCTATCCATGTAATCATAAAAAATAGGAAAACTGATACCCACACACCAACAAACAGATCCAAGGTACCAAGGAGTCAAAACCAGCCAGCAAAGTCCACAAACCAATTTTAATAAAAAATAAAACACATGAACGCAGCCACATAAAACATAGCGTTTTCGTTTTAAAACTTCATCAGATGTGGTCCTGACAAGCAAACTGACCAATACAAAAAGACAAGTTAAGACATCATTATCAAAAAACTCATGAATATTCATCACAAGCCTTGTTAAAAAGACTAAAAGGATTCTTAAAATCAAGTTAAAAATGCTAAAATACATTTATAAATATCAATGTTATAAATTATCTAAAAATGTAACTCACTTCTCCAAAAAAAAAATTAACTGAACAAGAGTCACTACTGCTGGATCACAACCACCTATAGATAAATAGGTGTTGAGTTTTTCCATACAAGTTTTATCTTTTCAGCAGGGAAGCCTAGACATGGTGCTTAAGGTCAAATTACAACTGAACACATGCACACACATACAGAAATCCCTACGATAAGGAATTATTAGAATCACAGAAGTAAAAGAATAATAATAGCAGCTATTTGAAATTTGAACCCAAGACCTCCAGAATAATGTGCTGGGGCCACTGCTACTGGACAGACAGGTGAAAAGTTTTCCTTAACAGCTTTATTCTTTTGAACTGTTCCGTGCTGTAGAGGGACAAAGGCCTGACTACATCACAGATGACCAGGGTTTCAATATTGGCTCGTGCATCTTTATGAGATGGTAGGGGAGGATGGCAGTGAGAAGTCACTGCCTGCTCCCCCCCCCCAGTGACTCTGGCTTGCCCGGTAGAAGCAAATGAGCTAAATGGCTCTCACCAGTCTTCAAATCCCTAGCTACCATGACCAAAGAAGAAATGAGCCTATTAGGTGCATGTAGAAGGTAGAAGAGGCATCCAAACTCAATCCTGTGGGGGTGCAAAAAAACTGCTTATTGTGCTCTAAAGCAGGTTTGGATTGTGCAGAATGTTAGAGAGAAAATACATGTTTTTTTCACTTTCTTTAAGAAGTTGCCCTACAAATTAAATAATTAAATGAAACAATAGAAAAAGAAGAAAACAATGCAAGTATACAAAGACAAAAAACTACATTCACACAGCAGCCTATTCTGGCAGTTTTCTCAAAAAAAAAAACCTTTTCCTTGTTACCTTCAACATATCCATTGTCAACTCCTCATTCTAAGCATTTCCAGGACAGCAAGACATTTGACAAGTCAACCAATAAACCTGATAGGATTCTACAGTTGATTTATACAATAATAATAATAATAATAATGGATGACATTTAGAATACTGCTCAGAAGCAACTCCAAAATTCACTTAGTGTATTCAAAACTGCACTGTCCACATGACTAATGACAGTTGAGCAAAGATTAATTTCAGATTATAGTCAGCAAATAAAAAAGCAGAAGGTAGCTTCCTCATTCAGAAAATTTGCATTTAGAAACATCAGTGACCTTCACAAATGCTCAAAGGGGGATAATGTTAAGCAGTTCCATAAAGAATACTAGGATTGCTAAGTAAAGAAGTCAGTGCAGCTGCTCATAATGAATGCTTTAATCAACAAGTATGTTATTTGACTGATTTTCTTCTCAGATATTATGACTGCTGAATTTGCAAGTAAACCTCTGCAAATCAAGGTACAACTTGTGGTACTGGCTAATCTGAATACTTCCCAATGTCTAGCATCTTTCAGGTACTTCTCACATTCTAATTTATATTAAGACATACTTCTTATTTACCATCAGATAAGGGTACGTAGTCATAAAGGTTAAGATTGTAATGAAATGTACTTCTTGCTTTAGAATAATGAAAGCAAGGTAACTCAAAGCCTGCACTTACTAGTTTTCTAGATCTTCCCCATTATCTACTTTCCCTCACAGGACTCAAGCAGCCAGTCTAACTACGGATTTATAAGCGTGAACAAAATCATAAAGCAGTTAAAAAAAGTGAGCAACGACATCTTGCTGTTCAGTCTCAGTGACAGGATGAACAAACTGCATCCAAATGATATCTCTGCTGCCCCAACACGTTCAACAGGAATGCAGTACTCAAATGATATAAATTTGGCCCCAACACGTTCAACAGGAATGCAGCATCCAAATTATATAAATTTGGCCCCAACTCGTTCAACAGGAATGCAGCATCCAAATGATAACTCTGTGGCATCAACATGTTCAACAGGAATGCAGCACATGTAGTTTGCACAGCATTTCTTTCCCCGTAAATGTATTGTGCAATACAATTTCCAGTCTAAATGATACTGTGTCTATTTTTGTTTTATTTACTTTGCTTCCCAGAGTAGAGAAACGATCTCCATGGACTTTTCTCAGACTAAGCCCTCGAGCAGCGTCTGGTTAAGTGACTTGATCAGTGTGACACAGTTAGGCAAAGGAGGGAATCAAACCTTACACCACTGGATCACAGGAAACAGTTCATTAATAGCTCCTTACACTTCTAGGCCAGCTGCCTTTAAACAAAGGCAGCTGCCTTTAAACAAAGTTTAACTTTATTATTATGTACATATATTCTACTTGTAGGCAAACAGCCTCATAATTACTTAGGAGCAAACTGGCAAATGACTGCACATTTGCAAAATTCACTTAATTAAATATCTACAATTTCTCTTCATAGGTTTATAAGCACAGAGGTAAATACTAGGCTATCTGCCCTTTCAAGCCATTTTACGCCTAGCCAATTTTCCCTCAAAGGTAAGAATCAAACCCTGTAACTTGTGTCTGTAAGGTAAACATCTTAACCACTATCTCAACCCATGCCTCCTGAGGAATCTCCTGAAATAAGGAGGTGAATAACATTATTTTTTTTTTATATATTAATTCATTTGACATTTGTTTACCAGGAAAGCCCAACTGGGCCAGAAAGTGCCAGCTCTTTCAGTAGAATCCCGGGGAGTAAAGCTCCACAATCACAATATTTAAAAAATCAAGTACAGATATTTTAAATCACGAAGTTACACTACAAAACATAAGAATGTAAAAATGTTGCAATGATAAAAAACAGAACATATGTTTCATAGTAGACTACACTGAAAAACAATAACATGAGTTGGAGAAAATATGCGTGGAAAAACTCAAGTCATATTATTTGTACATAGATTAATATGAGATAAATGAGACCTGAGAATTCTAATAAGATATTTACAGAGATATTAGAGATGGTTCTTTCTTAATGTTGTGCTTAAGATTCAATTGGAAGGCTGCAAATTAACAATTTATTAACATACACCATAACAAACTTTGAACAGTAGTCTTTTTTGAGAAAAGATACATCTACATGTTGATTAGCCTTAATTAAGGTGCTACTCCTCTGTAGAAAGCCAAAATACATCTTATAACAGATCAGCATGGACTTTCAATACTTATATAACAACATATGTGAAGTATAATGTTTGTTTAGTTACTTTAACAGAGTTTTATTACTTTTGTATAAATGTAAATTTGCCTATGTCACAAGTAGTAATTCAATAAAGGTGTTAAAAAAAACATGTTCTTCCAATATTGAAGTGGTACGTGTGCGCACATGCAAGTGAGTGGAAGTGGTACGTGTGCGCACATGCAAGTGAGTGGAAGTGGTACGTGTGCGCACATGCAAGTGAGTGGGATGGGGAGGGGATGATGCACATGAAGCTGAAAATTATCCTCTCAATGTCACAATAAATAATTCCTGCTAAAAAGATGTGAAACATTTTATCGTTTGTCTTGGAACTATATAAATACTTGTATTCAACTGTGCCAGTCCAAATTTTAGGTACTAATTTAGCACCAAGACAAAGCTGAACGTGTTAAATGCTAGACTGTTCACACAAAGAATGTTTAAAATGTTTTCCTACCCTGCCAGTCTTGGCTTTGTCAGCTTCTGTCAGTTTCCAGGCCTCCTTCTCTACAGCTGGCTTTTTTTGGTTAAGGGACTCTGCTGTGCTCTTTTGTAGCTCTGTTTTGCCTACATCACCACTGCTTACTGAAGAAGTTCTACTGGTTTGCCTGCTAAATAAGAGAAACAAATAAGTTAGCTCTGTGGGAAAACAGCTACCTTAACCACTGCACCTGCAATACTGTGTACGTTTAGTCTCAACATCCAAAAATGCAGTATGCAAATAAAAGTAAAATTACCATGCATATGTATATGTACATGAATGACTATAAAAGCACAGGTTCACTGGAAGTGACCGCATATCATTAACACCACCAGTGACCGAGAAACAACTACAGCTTTTAGGAAATTGAACCTTAATTATGGATATCCCTCACTCCTATGCAGGCATAGTGGAAATAACAATTTAAGAAAGGGGCAGAGACAAAGATAAAGAATAGCTCAGTCGTAACTCTGGTTTCTGTAGTCAGATCATGTGAGCTGCACAGATACAGAATCTATACTGTTATAAAAGTACTACACCAACACACAAAATCTATGAAATGATAAGAGTCTAAGGATGTCACTTCTAAAATATCAAATCATCATATCCATTCTTCAAACTTCCTGATGCAAAGGAAATCCCATGTCAAGATATGTGCGGCACAGAGCTGTGCCAGCTGAGGTTCTGCTTCTATGCTTCATATTTTAAGCTTCAGTATTTGCAGAAATATGCAATGATAGTTATGCAGATGTGGGACAGATCAATAGTGGGCATATTTATTTTTCTGTAGGTGGGTAGAAGAATTGGTTCATGGAACCCGTTTTAGCTATGACTCTGGCTAAATGCAAAATTAATAGGCAGCATTGCAATATTCCACGATACAATATAATTCAAATCATCTTGATATTCTACTGTAAGAGTACATTACAGGGATGCAAATAAGAAAAGCAAAACATTGTACAAAACAATGTGATGTTAACATAATTAGTGGTTAAAGTAATAAACCTTAACAAAAGCATATATTTAATATAACAGGAAACCCCCCAAAGAGAGCCACTAGAGCAGTAAATCATAATAACTTTGGTTCACAGTCTTACATTTCTTCAGTCCAGACAGACTTTCCAAGCTGTCCCTTTCTCTCCTGTGAACGTACATGGAGGCCTCATTAATACAGTGCAGGCATGCCATTCTCAATTTTTTTCAGCCTGAAAGTCCTCATGGGGAAGGAGTGTCTGTGGAATACCAATATCCATCGCTGACATGCAACCATCTTTAGCACCAAAAAAGTTATAAAAAAAGGGAGGTTACAGTTACCTCTCCCTGAAGATCTACCATTATTGTTAAGTATCTTGAACAGCTGCATCATTTTCTTTGAGGAGGATGACTAACAATTAAATTTAGTAGAGCTTTACTATGTCTAGGCAATTCAGTTTTTATATCTCAGCTCTCAAGAATCATTTCCTTAGTTAAACAATTTGTCAGAAGTGTATGGGAAAGTACCCTGTATGCAATTTCTAAAATGTATTAACCCGTTGCATTCCCAAAAAATCAAGTTCCCTGACACCCCTTCTCTATCTCAATGCATCTCCAACAATTGCTATCTACCTGTGGAAAAATTCTCCGATACCTATGCAAACACTTCCATAAAAAGTCCTAAACCTTCTGGATTTTGTTGTATACTTGGGAGCCATACAGATATCCTCCCATTTTTTCTTTGTATATTGCTTTTCCATTCTCATTTCCCCAATCTTTTTCTAACTTCTTCTGACTGATTCTTATAGTTATCGTGCATTATCATACACAACCTACAAATTATCCATTTGTTTCTGCAGTTTATGGTCTAGACAACTACAAGCTCAACCAGAGCTGGTATTACATTCCCCCATCCCTTTTTCTATGCCTATACTCTGTAAACAATCCGTTGTACGAAAGGTAGTCTCTCACAGTCCAAGCTTCGGCTTGGCCTGATCTCACTTCATGACATAATGCTCCAGAGTTATTTGCTCCAAAAACCTTGTTTGTTTGCTAATTTTCTCGAATACATTTCAGCTCCCTCTTGCATATTTTCTGTGCCCTTGTCATCCCTATTAATAAAAATCACCTTTATCCATTCTTGTGTTGGCCAATTCTCAAAACATTTTCTGCTGCAGTAGAGCCTCAATTGTCCAAACTAATTGGGACCTAGGGTTGTTCAGATAATCAAACATAAAATTGAACTGGATAAAAAACTTCTAAAAATGTTTCTGATGAACATTAAACAAGAAAAATAAAACAAATATACTGTTAAGTACGAAACGGTACAGTAAACGGTACAGTACCTTATTGTAATAAAATATTTATCAAACTGTTCAGATAACCAACTAACTGAACCAGATAAACTTCTAAAAACGTGTTTTCCAGTAAGCAATGAAACAAAATGTATGAACTAAAAATGACAAAACTGCCCAATTCAGAACATGTTGTCAATAAAAGTCTAGTCAATCTTCTGTCATTACAATCCATCAATATCAGTCAAGGCTCAATCTCTACAGAACTAAAATGAATATGAATAATTCCATATTAAAGAGATCTGTAATCAAGGACTGCAGCATCCACCCCCTTTAAAGTACAACACAGTACAGTACCAGCAATCCATCTACTTAATGTGGAAGTACAACCCACAGCCTTCTGCATTACAAGCAAGTATACTGCCTGTTGTGCTATTAACAATGTTTTTAAAATTTAGCACAATAGTGATATCATTTGCTAAACAGTTGCATACTGTAAACAGACTTGGCATAATCAGCACTAAACTTCCCTTGTTTCTTGTACCCAAGGTGCAGGATATGAGCATGAGCAAAGTAATACTAACCACCACTGGGGCATTTCACAAACACATACATAAACACTAACTTTTTATTAAATTCCCTTCTGTGAAATATAAATTCTGCACAGTAGGAAAGACACGCATACAGAAGCAACTGTTAGGAAGGCCGTTCACATAATCGGCACTTTACTGTGTTTTGTACGTATAATACTATATCATGGTTATTACTCTCCTTTAGTGCCTAAATCCAAAATCCTACTCTCTCCTTATTTCATAACCCCCCCTTCTATTGCAATATCATTTCTTTCCATTTTGATTTGCAATCTTCTGCTTGTGATATGTATACAAGCTTGAACTACGTAGTATCTCTTGAAACCTGGTAATCCTAAACCACCTTGATCTGTAACAACTTATCCCACTCAGTTTTCCCCTTTTCTCTCCCATATAGGTTCATAGGTTGGTACTGGGCTATCTGCCCGAAGGCATATATTAGCCCAGCCATGTTGTGCGGTATTCACCGCCCCTTTAGTAGTTCCCTAGACCCTTGTACTAGCAGCTACTACCCTTGGTCCCTATCTAGTAGTGCTGTTGGTGTGATCCCTGGTGTGAACTTTCTGTTACCCATCCACTCATCAAGGTTCCTCTTGAAGAGGGATAGTGAGGGGCTCTGTCTTATGTAGATCGGGACACTGTTCCATAGTAAGGGAAGTCTCTGCGAAGGGAATCTATCCCTCCAGCATGTTCTATTCATTGTTGTGTTGAGGTTTATATCCCTAGAGCGTGTAGCTCGAGCAGATTTGGTTTTGCTAAGATGGAGCATGTTCAACAATTCTGGGTTGGACATGGCTCTGTACGTTAGACAGAGATCTCCTCTGAGAAAGCGGTATACAACAGAGAACAGTCTTAGCTTTTTCAATCGTGCTGCATAGGGCAACTGTTTGAGGCCAGTAATCCTCTTGGTTAGGTACATCTGTGGTCTCTCCAGCTGCTGGAGATGTCTAGCCAGGTACATTCCAATTGGTGCATTGTACTCAATAATGGGTCTGATGAGGGAAGAGTAGAGGGGCACCATTACATCCTTAGATCTTGATGTGAACCCTTTCATGATCAGATGGGTCACAGAAGGATTTTCTAACCACTTTGGCAACATGGTTATCAAAGGAAAGCTGACTATCTACTTGGGTCCCTAGATCCTTTATTTCTTCTTCAGATTTCAGGGGATTACCTCCTATGTTGTAGTTTGTGGGTACTCTGTTTTTTCCAAAGGGGATTACTACGCATTTATTTGCATTTAGCTTGAGACCATGGCTTTGACACCATGCATCAGTCTCATTTAGGTCCTTCTGGAGGATCTCCATGTCAGCCGGAGACTCTATTATAGCACCCAGTTTGCAGTCGTCTGCAAACTTGGTCAGCCACAGCCCTTCCGTGCTTGCCTGTACTTCTGAGAAGTATACGCCAAACAGGAGGGGCCCCAGGACAGAGCCCTGAGGCACACCACTCGTTACTGGTCTGGATTCGGACATAGATCCCGCTACTCTTACTTTATGGGATCTGTCTGAGAGCCAGTTTGCGATCCATCTTTTGAAGTAAGGGTTTATGCCCAGACTGATGAGCTTATCAATAATACCTGAATGGGGAATGGTGTCAAATGCTTTAGCAAGGTCAAGGTAAGCAGTGTGTACCTCCTTTCCATTATCTATAGCCTGAGTAACTGTCTCAAAGAAATCCACCAGGTTCAGGAGGCATGATCTGCCCTTGACAAAGCCGAACTGTGTGGGGTCCAGTGACTGGAGGTTCCCAATCTCTCCATTTAGGAGTTCCATAATGATTCGCTCCATAGCCTTACAAATCAGACCGGTCAGGCTTATCGGTAGTTTCCAGGGTCAGTTGTGGCCTCACCCTTGTATAGCAGGACTACCATTGCCGTGCGCCATTCTATGGGCACATATTCTGTGGAGAGGCTGAGACTGAACAGGGTATTAAGATGCGGGGTTAATTCCTTTTGGAGCTCGCATATGACACAGCCTGGGACACCATCTGGTCCCATGGAGGCAGTGTTTTTAGCTTTAGATGGAGCCTTGTTAACCAACGTATCAGTAATAATTGGACTTGCACAATCCCCTAGAATGGTAATAGGCCCTGTAGGTGGTGGTGGGGGGGGGGGGTTTGCACTGAACCTGTCAGCCAAGATGTTGGCAATGTCAGAAGGGTAAGTGTATTTTGTTCCATTTTGTACTAGCTCAGAACAGACCTGAGCATTGCCATTTAGGTTTTTGACGTAGCCATAGAAGGCCTTATGGGTATCCTTGGCAACTTTCTTTTCAAAATTAGCTTTAGTTGACTTGATGAGGGCCCTCAATTTCTTACTAATGCTGATCAGGGATGATTTTTGTACTTGAGATTTGGCCTTTTTTTGTATAAGTCTCCTCCTTTTATTGTAAAGTTTGCTTATGGCCGGGGTCCACCAGACTGGTTTCTTCTTGCATGAGGAAGGAGTCTTGGTTTTATTTGGGATAGCATGGTCCATGCAATCCTGAAGATGCATATAGAGTGCCTTGGTGTAGGATTCCGCATCCTGGATATCATCCTTCTGCAAGGGAATAGTGAAGCTTTCCACTTTGGATGCAAGTAGTTTGAAGTTTGCTTTGGAAAGGTTTTTGTCTATGGTTTCTTTGATTGGGGGAGGTGGAGGAGTGAGGATGTCCAGGGTTATCAGTTTGTGGTCGGATCGGACCAAGGAGGAGGTGATAACGGGTGTGGTACAATGGACGCCCATATTTGTGATGATTAAATCCAATATGTTGTCCCCTCTATATAAATATGTTTATTACAGTCCACTGATTGATAAAATATGCGTGCCCTGTATATAAATATCAGAGAGACTAGAAGCATTTTTACTGCTTGTACCTTATTATCCACATCCACAATCAAGAGCTTATAGCTTCTCTCAATGTTTGTATTCTCTTTTGTCACATTTTCTCCCATATATCCTTAGATGTCCTTCCATATCACTGTTGCAGTATCCTTTTTCCTTGAGGACTATGCCGGTCCTACCGTCTCCCAGCTTTCTTCTTGTGCTTTTGTACTCTCCATATTGTAAGGAATACTGCAGCAGTGATCTGGAAGGACATAGTACAGCTGTGTAAAATCTTATTGTAACAGTAGATGCGCTTCTCTTCAATGTTGCAGTCTTCGCTCCCTCCTTTCTCCGCCTGTTTCTTTCTCCTTCTAGATGTACTTGTTACCGCTTTGTGCCCTTAGACTCATTCCTACTTGGGCTTTTAAGTTCTGAGGATGGTACATCACCTTTACGCCCTATACCATGCATGGGAGCATGTATGTGATATATGGTGTACCTATTACAACCTAAAGGATTTGGCTTTGTGGCTGGACATTGGACTACCCTTGGCAGGGGATCCCTACTGTAAAGAATACAACAGTGAAGAGGAAGATATCTACGGTTATGGTAAGATTTTACACAACTCTACTTTGTCATAAAATAATCTTTTTTTAATCACAGCAACTATTTGTCCCCATAAATATGGGGACTGCTAAACCAATTCACTAGTTATGGTACTTGCTTATCACAACTGCTGCAAAACTGAAGAGTACACATCCACACACTTGTGCACACACACGCACCACACACTGCACCCATACATACTGCACACACACGCACCACACACTGCACCCATACATACTGCATGCACACGCACGCACCCACAGACACGCACGCACCCACCCATGCACCCACACGCACCCACGCATGCACCCACACGCACCCACACACACACCCACACGCGCCCGCACACACACGCCCGCACACCCACACACACACACGCACCCACACCCACACGCACCCACCCACACACACACACACACACACACGCACCCACACACACACGCACCCACACACACACGCACCCACACACACACGCACCCACACACACACGCACCCACACACACACACACGCACCCACACACACACACACGCACCCACACCCCTGTGTGTAGAAGTACCACACGTACCAGTACCTTTGCAGTCATGAGACCAGTCTTGGTTCTCACAGTTGAGATGAGGACTACTAGAAAATTTCAGATGGGACTCGGAATACTGAAGATGTACAAACCCAAATGTTTTGATTTACTGTCACAGCAGCTCTAATATAGGATTAGCTTCTGTCAACTTGGATGGTTCACGAGGTGGCAGTGATTTCCCGAAAGCTGACAGTTCTTACTCTGGGGTAAATCATTCTGGGATAATCAATACACTTTATTCAGTAATCTTCGGGCAATCCATGAATGTACCTGAATTTGTGTCACAAACCAGAAAGTTGCAGATCGACATGCATGCTACTGGTACAGTCTCGCATTAAAAATTTTTCTAGATACAAACTTGGACAGTACCTGAGAATGTGGGCCTGTGAAGCATCATTCTGTAGTACTCCATTTTCCAGTAATCTTCTTTCAACTGATACTGGACTGCTTGGCTCTGTAATTAAAAGCAATTTTTTTTTATAACATCATGTCTTATGTTTGGCCAAACAGAGCAATAAATTCCAAGGCATCTGACAATTGTTTTAATGTGGTATTGGGGAAGAATTTGATCCCACTTCTAATGACAACTTTACAAATATGTGGACTTGAAGTAGAACAGT
The DNA here is from genome assembly GCF_019279795.1 of Protopterus annectens. Taxonomy (NCBI): domain Eukaryota; kingdom Metazoa; phylum Chordata; order Ceratodontiformes; family Protopteridae; genus Protopterus; species Protopterus annectens. The sequence continues at coordinate 140,989,578 of NC_056746.1, forward strand.
GTGGCCAACTGATCAACAACAATGCATCCAGCAACTTTTCTGAAACCATTTCAGGAAGACAAATACAGACAAGGTCAACTTGTCTTGTTGACACAAATAACAATACTAATAAGCTAATGCATTTCACGCCAGTGTCATTTCTGTGATGTGCACCCTTCTCTAAAATACTTAAAATAGATCTGATTTTTTCACATCTGACAATAAAAATAATTCTGCAAAACTCAAAAGAAAAATATATAAATCTTTAAGCAATACAGCATAAAGAATCAGGAAAGAGGCTGAAATGTCAGTCACGTTTTTTTTTTAAATTATATGTATGCCTGCTTTGCAGTGGTGCCTACATACCATTACCAAGAAGTATAAAAAAATGTGCCACCAAGCAAACCCAGCAAATTTTTTTTGTGTGTCTAGACACACACATAAGTATTACATGCATATATATATATATATATATATATATATATATATATATATATACACACACATACATATATATATATATATATATATATATATATATATGAGAGACAGAGAGAGAGACACACCTATAAGGAGCGTCTGTGTGTACATATATATATATATATATATATACACACACACATATACACGTGCGCACACACACACACACACACACACATATATATATATATATATATATATATATATATATATATATATATATGTATACACATAGGTTTACTATCACATATTAGATTGTCATTTAGGTGATCGAATATGCGCAAAAATCTCTCTCAAACTGCGAGTTCGATCACCACAATGTCGAAGCTGACATGAGCGAACAGCCGCTATTGTCAGCTTCAACATTGCGGTGCAGATCGCACTATAGTGGGGATCAGGAAATGGACCCTTACCCTCACTGAAGTGCAATCTCTGAGTTTGTATATATAAGTAGGGGGGCACATCCCCCCACATGGGGGGTGCAGGGGGGGCAAACATTACTGTTAGTTGTGGGCAGATGTGAGCATTTCAGCAGTGTCGATATTCGACATTGATGAAATGCTCCATTCGATATTTCGGCTGTTTAGTGTTTTGATTTCTGACAATATTTGTCAGAAATCATTGCATTCGTCCAAACAACATTCGCAAATATGAAAGTAAACCATATATATATATATATATATATATATATATATATATATATATATATATACATTATACACACACACACAACCTTCAGAATATCGAAATACTGCAATACTGAAATTCAAATAATCGAGACGAGAAGATCGGAAACCACCTTTGGCGAACATTTACAATGCCGAAACTTGTAATATCTAAGCAGCTACTGCACATGACAGATAGCACTCTCTTGAATGGAGATCACGCTGTAGTCATAAGAACATCTTCTCCACTTAAACACAGCATGTAAAACAAAAATGTAGCATCTTCAATGCTTTTGCAGGAAGGCAAGCACCCCTGCAACCCTATGTGGGGGGCTGTGCCCCTCACACCCCCTGCAGATTACATATACCAACTAAATTTCCCTATCCTCACTGTACCATGTTCTCCAGTGAAAAGAGTTAACAAAGCAACATTTTTGTAGCTAATTTGCAGGACACCTTTAAGAAATTGTTTGACCTCAAAATGAAAAGCCAAGGGAGGATTCAAGGGCAGACCAGCAGGAAAGGGTCATTGTTACGAGCATGGACCAGACAGAAAATCTTCTCCATTTAGACATTACAGATTTTCTGGTTGCGGGTTTCCTTGTCTCCTGTAAAACCCTGAGCAAGTCTTCAGAAAACAGGTGCCTAAAAGGGATCAAAACCCTATCACCCACAGTGCCAAATGAAGAGCGGACAAGTGAGGATGGATGACAGACCACCTGTCCTGTGTGAAGAGGTCCAACTGGTGACTTAACTTATGGTGATTGCACCTGACCAGATGCATTAAGAGAGGGAAACCAGTGTTGTCTTGGCCAAAAGGGAGTCAGTAGCAAGATTTTTTGGGAGTCCAGCTGAATCTTCTGCAGGACAGGAAATTGAGGGAAAGCATAAAGAAACATCCCCTTCCAAGGAAAAGAAAAGGTCTCCATCTTCCATGCCAGATGACGTGGCACTCTGGAACAGAAGAGAGGCAGCTGCCTGTTCAGAGGGGAGGTAAAAAGATGTATCTGAGGAATACCCCACTGATGGACAATTTCCAGAAACCCGTCTCTGTGAAGCATCCATTCATGAACTTGTGCTTTGGACCTGCTCAGAGAGTCTACCACTAGATTGTGCTCTGAAGGAATGTATACTGCCTGAACAGTTAACTGATAATGGACAGCCACCTCCCAGGCCTGAAGAGCCATCCTGCAGAGGAGGTAAGGATTTGTGGGTGACATACCACATCACTGTAGTGTTGGGGAGTTCAAGTGGCCTGGAAAGTGCATTGGGTGAAAAGACTGAAGGGCCAGAATTAGAGCTCTCATCTCTGATGTTGATATGGTCTGACTTTTGCTGGGGTTCCAGACACCCTGAACTTTCAGGTGACCACATGAAGCCTCCCACCACCATGTCTAACATATCGGTGAACAGTTCTTGAGAGAGGACTAGAGGCTGAAAGAGCAGGCCTGGGTTGACAGCAAACTGTTGAATCCACCACCTGAATTCCTTTTTTAGTCAAGGAAGGAGAGTTGCACTTAAATCCAAAGGATGGTAATGCTGCAGCCAACCTGACCTGATGTACCACTGATGCTTCTGTATATGCAGTCTGGCAAGAGGAAGCACTGGAATAGAAGAGGCCATGAATCCTAGGGCTTGAAGAAACACTCTGGCTGGAATAGAAGAGCAAGAAGAAGGCTGTTAATGACAAAACTTTTGGAGGAGGAACAGATGCCAACATTGGCACTGTCTGAATCCTGCAGCATAGATGCATATAATCCTAAGAAGGAGTCAGGGCAGACTTTCAGAAATTGATAGTGAGCCCCAAACTTTAAAGCAGAGATGGTGAACTCCATATCCTGTAACAGGCAACTGGGAGAAGGTGCCTGAAGCAACAGGTCTTCTATATAAGGAAAATCTGAAAGCCTTGGAGCCGGCATAAAGTCACAGGAGCTAGGCATTTTGTGAATACCACTGGTGCAGTACAGAAGTCAAAGGGCAATGCAAATAACTGAAAATGAGAGGAAGGAACAGAGAAATGCAAAAATTTCCAGAAAAGAGGGTGAAAAGGGATATGAAGATAAGCATCCTTCAGATCCAAAGACACCAGAAAAGCCTAGGGCAATAAAAATAGAAACAGGGTTTGAAGAGTAAGCATCCAAAAACAGGGAATTCTGAGAAAGGTATTGAGCAGGGAGAGATCCAGAATAGCTCTATAGGTGCCCCCCTTTCAAGGAACCAAGAACATCCAGGAATAAAAACCCTTTCCCACTTGAGAAGGAGGAACAGGCTGAATGGTTCTTCTGTTCTCTAAGGACCCTAGGACCTCTGGGAAATGAGGAAGCTGCTCTAGAGGAGCTTGAGGAATCCCTGAAAAAAGGAACAGTCTTCCATACCATGAAGCAACCCGATGGATGATGGAAAAACCTCAAGAGTCAGAAGTGATGAGAAGCCCATTTGAAAGACAAAGGGAAAGCCGAAGGGAAAAAGGAACTTGGTCTAAGAGTGTGTGTGTTTGTGTGTGTGTGTGTGGGGGGGGGGGGTTGTCAGAGAGAACCAGGCGTATAAGATAAGGAGTCTTCTGGGCCACAGAACACTGAGAAGCCTTAACAGAATAGGCTTGCATACTGCCGTTCCTGCCCTTGGAGGCCTGGCAGGGCTGGCTGCAAACAAAAGCACATCTAGAAGGTAATTCCTCTGGAATGTAGGGATAGGAGAGAGAAAAATGTTTTAGGTCCTGCAAGGCTTTTCCTTTCTCTCAGACTTAGGAAGGTCAACAGCAGCAGTCCCAAAAAGATGTTTATCATACTAACAACTTGACCTTAATGTCCTCAGGTAAATGACAGACACAAAAGCCACAGTTCTGAAAGAAACATCATCATAGCTACACTTGAGAGTGGCAAGCCATTTGAGAAGTAAAACCTAAAATAGATGAGGCAGAATCTTCAGTATCAGGGAGTTCAGAAATAACCTGGTCATGTGGGTCTGGTAATTAACAGCACTAAAGGCGAAAGCAGAATCAGTGGAAACCTTACCAATCCTTTCTGTTGTCCTACTATCCTTATCAGAAGGCAAAAGTTTTGAAGAGGGCAAGGGCTTGGAAAGTTTGTTAGAGGAGACTGACACCACAGCAGGATCAGCAGAAGGGCACTTAAAAACAGACTTTCTCAGGGACCTTGCAGAACCTATCAGGTTTCTTAGGAGCAGGAGACTGCGAATCAGGAGACTTGGAAGCAGCAATGAAAGTGTCTAACAAGGCAGCCAACACAGGAGGAACTGCAGAAGGTTTAGGAGTATTCACATGTCAAATCAACACACACCTCCTCTGAATATCAGACACTTGAGAAGAAACCCACTTCAAGTATTCCATCATTTTAGCAATTGTGTCCCCCCCAAGGACAACTCCTCTAAAAGCAAAGGGCTAATGGACTCCGCCTCATCAGAACCATAAACCAAAAGCAAAGGCATCCATGAAAAATAAGGAAAGAACCCTCATCAGACTCTGAATCCAGTTCCCTAGGCCACTTAGAAGGGGTAGAGGTCCAAGGAGGAGCAGGCACCAAAACCTACTGAGGAGGCTTCAGGGCCATCAAGACAGAAAGCAAGCCCTGAGTAAACTCTTGCCATTCCCTCTGAGGATCCTTAGGACGGACCGAATCATGCTTTGTCTTTCCTTATAAGAGATGCCAGCCCTAACAAATACCAGAGGTTCTGACCCTCGGCAAGAAAAAGTAATCAGAACCTCATCCCTGACCAATATCTGCAGAATCCCTCAAGAACCCGCTGAGAAAATCAACCATGGTTCCCTCTCGACATCTGCAGCAGATGCCTCCAAAGCCTCAGAGGACATGCAAAAAGAAGGATCCGTGCTGGCCTCCAATGGGGTCATGAGCAGAAGAATCCCATGTAAACACTGGATGGCCTACAGAGCTATCACCTGCATCTAGAGGGACGTCCAGTGGAGGCAGTGCAGCTGAAGAATCTGGCCAAGACTTCTTGGCCTTCTTATTACCTACTGGGAGTATCTCGGGGTTAATGGATTCTGCCATGCTACCCTGGGCTAACTGTTTAAACCACTGTTTTTCAAGATAAATGGCCAGGGAGGGCAAACCATTGTGATAGTCTTGGGCACAAATGCCTTACAGATACTGTAAGAGGTATGGTTGTGGGAAGCACCCAAACAAGAGAGAGACCATTTCTAATGATCCTTACAGGGAATCTGCCTCCCACACTGACATTTTCCCTTCTTGGATGATATGAACTCTAGGTAGTCAAAATAAAATGCGAGACCAAAGGTTTAAAAAAAAAAAAAAAAAAAAAGAGAGAGACGTCAATGGGGCACTTGTCTGACAGCTAGGTATTCATCACAGCAACAAGGCGTTCAGACCAGCAAGTGATAATGGCATTTGGGATTGGCGGAAAAGGAAGTTCTGGGTAACTGCATCCATACATCACCTTTATGCCCCATGCCCTGTGCTGGGAGCATACATGTGATGTATGGTGCATACAAGAACACAAAGCTTTGGTATACTGGCCGAACATTGGGGTTTCCTAGGCGGGAGATCCCTATAGTACAGAATACTGCAACAGTGATATAGAAGGACATATGATAACAGTGTAGAAATAAGAAGCTGAAATGAAGAAAAGGCTGGCTCAGTATCAGGCTACTCAAGAAATGCTGTTTCAAAAAATCGTAGAGTAAGACGACAGAGCATGTCGAGAAATCCTGAGATTTTCTGCTGTACCAGAGAAAATGGAAGGAACAGAGTCTATTAATTTTACTAAAGCATGATAAGCAACTGGACTGGTGTTCCACTGCAGGATCTATTAACTGAAAGGGCACACCGAGTGTACGCTCCAAACCTGGCCATGAAAAGCAGTGAAGACCTTCATCAGTCAAGATGCAATCATACCAGCAGGAAGAGTTGATCTTGACAAAACTGTGGTAAATAAGGAAAAATTAAAAACTGGAGACAGCAGAGTGTTTGTGGAAAATGATTATTCATGTTACACCAGGCAGAAGAGAAGGAAATTTATCCCAGCAATCAGGGACTGTCCGGAGACAGCTGTGAAATTTAAGCTGCTGTATCCAGCTGGTTTCAGAATATTTTTCTTGGAGTATCAAAGACTATTTTGGATGAAGAACAGGGTATGGAAGAAATAAAAATTCAGCTAACAAAGAGTGAGTCGGCAAGCACAATGGGACTCTGTTTTCATTCTTCAGACAACCAAGACCACAGAGAGACTGTCAGTGAAACTTTTTCTACTGTTCCAAAGAAAAATTCTTGAGTGAAGAAAAAAGCACAGGAGCTGACTAGAAGAATCAAGAGTACACCGGATTTAAACCAGAGATTGGTAATCGGAGATGGAGATGATCAGGGAGAAGACTGGTGAAGTTGTAAAATTAGTGAATAATTGGGAGACGGTAATCCCATTAGATGTAGCAATAGTCATGTGAAATGTGGCTTTGTAAGAAGTGGCTAAGACTGGAATTTTGCAGACTGATTTAAACTGATCAGTGAACTGTAAAGCATGTGCCTCCACTTTGTCATTAATATTTAGAACACTGAAGTGACTGAAAAAGCAACTGTAAGCTAAACAGTTTTTGTTCTTATTTACATTTGTATAAAAAACTTCATTATACAAATTACATGTTATATGGTACTGCAGTGTTGTGTAGAGTTCAGTCATGGGTATTTTAAATGTTAGGTGTGGGAGTCTTATCCGTGACTACTTTATAATATAAAATTATTATTATGGGGCTATTATGAGAACAGGGTATGGAAGAAATAAAGTTCAGCTAACAAAGAGCGAGTCCCATAAATCTAGCCCCATAGCTATTCTCTCTCCACTCTCCAAAATACTAGAGAGATGCATACACTCTCAGGTCTCAGACTACCTCCTTACTAACAACCTCCTTTTCCAATACTCAGCATGGGTTCCGACCAAACCATAGCACCACCACTGCCTTACTCTCTTTTACTAACACTATCCTTCAGCATAAAAACAACGGCCATCTCTCCTCTGCTACTTTCCTAGACCTATCTAAAGCATATGACATGGTCCCACACAAACAACTTATCTCTGTCCTCAATAACCTATCCTCCTCACAATCAGTCACCAACTGGTTTCAGAGTTACCTGTCTGACTGCCAACAGTCCGTTGTATGGCAGAATGACATATCTCCCCAACTACCAGTCTCCATAGGGGTTCCCCAAGGATCCATCCTTGGACCCCTACTCTTCTCTGTTTTCACCAATAATCTAGCCTCTGCCACCAAACATGGCACACTCATACAATACGCAGATGACTCGACCATCGTCTGCTCAGCTCAGTCCCTACCCAAACTGCAAAAAGTCACACAGGAAGCCTTTTCTGTTGAAACTTGGTTATCCGATGCCCAATTAATACTCAACCCAAACAAAACTAAACTACTCATCTTCCAACCCACCAAACATACTCAAAACAACTCTCACTTTAACATCACAGCAAAAGACAACACCACTATATACCCAACGGAACACACTAAATTGCTAGGAGTGGAAATAGACAAACTAAAATTTGACATTCACATATCCTTGACCATAAAAAAGTCCTCAAAAAACTAGCAGCAAAGATTTCAGTAGCAAATTCCCACCTTATCTCCACCCTACTTTATGCCTGTCCAATATATACCAACCTAAGGCAATGCGATCTAAACAAGCTAGAGACCTGCTACATCAAAATCGCCAAATTCGCCACAGGGGCATCCTACCGTAGTCACCACTGTCTCTCACTTGCTGAACTGGGCTGGCTTGAACTCCCTCACCTCCTTCAATGGTATCAACTCTCACTCGCCCACAAACTAGTAAATCATCCACTAAATGTCCCATCCCTCCAGAATCTACTCCAACCCTATCGCACCACCAAACCACTAAGATCCAGCAACAAAAATCATTTGCAGATCACTAAAGCCAATAATTCTGCTGGTGAATCACTATTCTCTTGCACCATAGCCAAATTACGGAACTCCCTCCCACCCACAATTACCTCCGTACCATCATGCACCCACTTCAAAACTTTACTAAAAGCGCACCTAAAAACATGCTGGCTATGCCCTTGCAACTCCCACTCTAATATCACCCTCCCAATCCAACCACTACCTTTCTTTCCACTCCACTAACTACTTTGATTATAGCAAGCTCAGATGCTCATAAGCCAGTATTTATTACACAGCAGGAACTTCTTCTTGTAACAATTGTTAATGTCCGTTATGTACTTCACAGATAAAGATTCTAGTTGTCTACTGATGTACTATGTTCTTCATCTGTAAATATGTTGTAAGTAATTGCTATGTAAATTGTTAATCGCTATGTAATCCAATGTAACTACTGTCTGTTTATTTTAACTGTGGAGCTTTTCTCCCCGGGCCTCCACTGAAAATGGACCTACATCCAGTCGGACACTCCCGGTCAACAAATATAAATAAATAAATAAATAATAATGATAAAGATGTAAGAAATTACTTTTTCTTAGTTGTAATGCATCCAAACTGCAGCAAGGTAAGCAAGACAAAAGCAGCAAGTTAAAATTAATATAATGTTGCGATCTTGGGCTGCTGGGGTGGCAGATGTAATAATAATTGGGAGATGGTAATCCCATTAGATGTAGCAATAGACATGTGAAATGTGGCTTTGTAAGAAGTGGCTAAGAAAGACTGGAATTTTGTTGACTGATTTAAACTGCTCGGTGATAAAAACACTCTCAAACTAAGCAAACATCTCAGAGGACAAATAAAGTCTACCAAAGTCAAGTTTGAGGCAAGTTTGGCCTCCCAAGCCAAGGAAAACCACAAAGCATTCTTTAGCTATGTCCACAACCACCAAGGCAATACACAATTGTGTGCAGAGCTCACTGTAAATGGAGCCACCTATACTGAGCCAGAAGATAGAGCAAACCTTCTGGCTGATAAATTCAGCTCCAACGTGACTCCTGTTTTCCCCTCAACCTTCCCTCTGGAAAGATCAAAATACAACTCCCCCTACTATCAACTAAGGAACAGGTCCTTAATGCCTTCTCTAAGACCAATGGCAATGCATTAATGGGCCCAGACAATACCCCAGGTTACCTTCTAAATAATATGAAACAAGACTTAACAGGGCCTCTGGAATTATTAAACTGTAGCCTCCAAACAGGCTTCATGCCTCATGAATGGGGAAAGGCAACAGTCATCCCTCTGCAAAAAGGTGGTCAATTTATAGACCCCGGGATCAACAGAGATGTAGTAAACCTCCAGACACTGGACCCAACCCAGTTTGGTTTTTGTCAAGGGCAGATCATGGCTAATCAACCTGGTGGACTTCTTTGAGGTCACCAAAGCATTGGATGAGGGCAAAATCATTCACACTGCCTACCTTGACCTGGTGAAGGTATCTGACACAATACCCCACTCAGGCATTGCTGACAAACTCAAGAGGTTAGGTACAAACCCATATGTCACCCAGTGGGTAGCCAACTGGCTCACAGACAGGAACCAGGAAGTTAGAATTGGGGTGTCCACCTTTACAAAGAGGCCAATCACAAGCGGAGCCCCTCAGGGATCAGTCCTTTGATCGCTCCTTTTTGACATTTACTTCTCAGAAGTCAAGGCCAATGTCAGTGGTCTCTGGCTGACTAAGTTTGCAGATGATTGCAAATTAGCAGTAATCATTGACTCTCGGACTAACACAAATGTTCTCCAGGATGGGCTGACACAGAAAACTGGTGTCAGAGCCATGGACTAAAACTAAATGCCAATAAATGCATAATAGTATCCTTGGGGAGGTTATCCATCCCTGGTAACTATCATATTGACAACACACCTCTTAGAGTTGATCCAGTAGTCAGGGACTTAATGGCACACATAGCTTGTAATCTAGCCTTTGATCATCATGTGTCTATAGTGGTGAGAAAATCACTCTATGTTGCGCAACTTATAAACAAAGGTATGGCATGCAAGTCCAAGGAAGTCATTGTTCCACTGCACTCAGCATTCATCAGACCTATGATTGAGTACAATGCCTCCTTCGGTATGTACATAACCAGGCATATTCAACAACTGGAACATCTACAGAGGTTCTTCACTAAAAGAATACAGGCACAAGTAATATTTCCTATGCAGACCACCTCATGGCCCTATCCCTGTATTCTGTCTCTTACAGGCTTTTGAGGGGAGATCCATACCTGGCATACAGGGCATTGTGAGGCCCTACTCTGATGGATCTCCTGCATATCCATGAAATAAACAGCACCAAAATTACCTGTTCTAAAGACTTAAACCTTGCCTGTGATACAAATATGACCTGCTGGAGAGAGAGGTATGTATCCCAGAGATTACCCAGTCTATGGAACAGGCTCCCCCACCCATGCTAAGCAGAGCTCCTCCTTAACCCAATTCAAGTGCAACTTGGACAATTGGGTGGGAAACCGGAAATTCATCCTTTGTTTGGCACTTATGTCTATAAAAGACACAGGTAACCTGTAAATGGCTCATCTCCCAGGCCCATGCTTACACTTATCAAGGGTATCAGAACTTGTCTGAGATTTGGGATGCATGGCTAGGCTTAAAAAGGCTCTTGTGGTCATTAGCCTAGTAAACACCTATGAACCTATGTAAAAGTGTACTAATTATATATAAAATTATGATAATAATTTGCCCTATTTTTACAGGGGTTGATGTTTAGATTGGTGTCCTTGGTTTAAGCTATTGAGATTTTTTTAAAAACATATGCTTGGAAAATTAGACAAAATGGTGAAAGACATGGAAAGTGGTAGTTTTCTTGTTAATTACAATGTCATTAGCTATTTGTTTCCATCAGCAAAAGAATTAGTGTGTGACAATAAATCTACACATGCAAGCAATTACCCATGAGAGGTCTGAACAGTGTGGTCCGAGAGAAATTTACAAAGATTTTTTTTCATGCATCTGCAAAGTTATTAACTGTTTTTACTTGGAGACTAACTATCTGCTGGCACAAAAAATTAATCACAGAGCTCTGAATACTCTCTGCTAAGAGAAGTTTACAATGCAAAGTGCAATCAACATATAAAGGTACACTGGCCAAAAGTTCCATAAAAATAAATGAAGTTTGGGAAGGGAATAAAATATATAAGTAGTTGACTCCCCAGCAGCTATCTTCATCATCATCATCATCATCATCTACCTCCTTTTTCTTATTTTACTACATGGGATTGGGTGCTGTGTGAATTGTCATCACCTCTCATTACAGTGTCATTCAACCTTGTTTGAGAGTCATTCCTGATTATCACAGGTCTTCTCCCATATAATCAATCCATCTCTTTGCTGGATGTCCTCATTCTCTCTTGTATTCTTTCTGTCTCTCCCATAGTTTCCTCACCAAATCATATTCTGTTTTCTGGCACATGTGCTAGCCATCATAATCTGTTCCCTTCAACCTTCTCTGCAGCTGGAGTTACTCTGGTTTCAGTTCTGACATTCCTACACCCACAACAGGGACCTTATCTATTTTCAGTTTCAGCTTCCTCAGCTACTCTGCCTTCACTACCCAGGTTTCTGTACAATACAGAAGTACTGTTTTGTATACCATGAATTTTAGCTTCTCTGCCATTCGTCTGCCATGCACTATTTCTGACCATTCTGTGCCAGTTGGCTGCAGCCCTTTTAACTATTAAAATAAAAAACTGTATACAGTTATAGTAAACGTATTGTTTATTACATTTACTATAACTGTACACAATTCAGCTTACTTGAAGGTTAACAGTGGACTGTTTATTATGGCTAAAAGCTAATCTTAACCAAGAGCATGCAATCTGTTTTCATTTCTGCAAAGAAAATAAAGATAAGAGATAAGAAAAGAGCAGAAAGCAATCAGCACAAGTGAGAACAGAGGCTCTAAAGGGTTTTAGCATGAGTATCAAACAAAACAAAGAGCACAGATCCTGTGTTTTAGAATAGTGCATTAAAAATACATATACAAATTCACATTGCAAAAAATCAGACCGGTTTCAGCTTTCCAGCCTTCCTCAGTGAACAAAAAATAATAAAACATGCCGTTTCTCTGCAGCAGTATTTATATACACACGTATATATATATATATATATATATATATATATATATATACATATACACACATACACACACACATATATAAACACCATTAATTAACCAATATACATTTAATGCATCAGTTAAGAAGATTGTTTAAAAATATTCATTAAGGCCAGGAGGAAAAAGCCACCCTAGCTTAACAATCCACTTTTTCTTTTAAATTCAGTATTTCATGTAAAGCTGCTTTGTCTGTTGATTTGTTCAAAATACAATCAACAATGGTAACTCTAAAGATCCCAGTCTTGTGTTGACAAATATGCTTATATAATGCACTGGATTGTTTATGGTTCCTAATATCATTCATGTGCTCACTAATTGTTATCCTGAGGGGCCTAGATGTCTGCCTCACATAAAAAGCTTAGCATGAACAACAGGCCAAATAAATCACCCAATTGGTGCTACAATTACCAAAAAAGCCATATCATATACTGTCAGGGTGTTCTTACTGGTAAAACTTGCAGTCTTAGATACCCTTGAACAATGGCCACATAGACTACATCCAACCAACTTTTCACCAGTGACAGTTCTTTGACCCAAGACTTTATCCTGACCTTGCCATCTTTTGTAATGACTGAATAATGATCCCAGGGATATACCCTTACGGAAGGAAAATAAACAATTTTCTCCTAGAAAATCCACAAGGGAATCCTCCCCCTGTAAAATATTCCAATGTCTGGAAATAATATTCATAAAAGATTTTGTATTTTTGCCATAGGTAGTTACCAACCTAATTTGATCCCTGTTGTAAGTATAATGTTGCTTGTATTGTAATAAATCAGATCTCTCCTGAAGATGAGCAAACTGGCTAGCCCTACAGATGTCACCAACCCTGTAACCCATATCCTTAAATCTGGCGGAAAGATCATGTTTAAACTGATCATAAGTGCAGGCTCTGGAGTAAATTCTCTTCACCCTGAGAAACTGAGACTTGGGGACGTTCCTGATGACATGTTGGGGGTGGAAGCTGGAGGCATGTAGTAAGGTGTTATACTGAGGGAATTTGAGGAATATTTCAGCCTCCAATGTATCTGAAGGAGTACGTTTCACTAAGACATCCAAAAATGTTACTCTATATTTGTGCCATGTAACCTTAAATTCAATGCCCCACTTGTTTTGGTTCAAATATTCCACAAATTCCTCCAAATATCCTACATCAGCTCTCCACACTAGCCAACAGTCATCAAGATAATGCCTCCAAATGTCAATTTCATCAAGGTAAATGTTATGACACCCGTTATAAACGAGTTCCTCCTCTAAATAAGCCATAAACAAGTCGGCATAAATGGGGGCAAAAGATGCCCCCATAGCCAAGCCCCAAACCTGCCATACACATTGCTGCTGAAAATAGAACACGTTTTGTCAAGAACGTGTTCAGCTAAACAGACCAGGAAAGTATTAAAACCTGGTCTGTATAGTTCCACTCTGTTCAACCAATACTCAAGCGCAATCAAACCCGCCCAGTAAATGGTCAACTTTGAGATGGTATCCAATATCCTTAGAAATCAACAATTTTTTTGGATAAGGCAGTTGAGGAAGGGATAATTTCTAAGGATATTGGATACCATCTCAAAGTTGACCATCCCAAACAGCAATATTTATATCTATTGCTAAAAATCCACAAGGACCCAAACAACCATCCAGGTAGACCTATAGTTTCTGGGAGGGGTTCACTCACTGAACCCCTCTCTGAATTTCTTACTGAACATTTGAAGCCGTTGTCACATATACGGGCTCGTATTCAGGATACAACCCAGTTTTGGGGTATTATATCAGATCTACAATTGGAGTCAGAATGGTTACTTTGTACCCTTGATGTCACCTCCCTGTATACCAACATTCCCCACTGGGGAATAAGAACACCCCGACAGTATATGATCTGTCTTTTTTTGGTAATTGTAGCACCAATTGGGTGATCTATTTGGCCTGTTTATGCCAAGCTTTTTATGTGGGCAGACATCTAGGCCCCTCAGGATAACAATTAGTGAGCACGAGTGATATTAGGAACCATAAACAATCCAGTGCATTATATAAGCATATTTGTCAACACAAGACTGGGATCTTTAGATGTACCATTATTGACTGTATTTTGAACAAATCAACAGACAAAGCAGGTTTACATGAAATACTGAATTTAAAAGAAAAAAGGTGGATTGTTAAGCTAGGGGGTCTTTTTCCTCCTGGCCTTAATGAATATTTTTAAACAATCTTCTTAACTGACGCATTAACTATATATTGGTTAATTGATGGTGTTATATATATATATTATACTGCTAGAGGGAAACGGCATGTATTATTATTTTTTGTTCACTGAGGAAGGCTGAAAAGCTGAAACCGGTCTGATTTTTGTCATGTGTATTTGTATGTGTATTTTTAATACACTATTCTAAAACACAGGATCTGTGCTGGCTCTTTGTTTTGTTTGATGCATCACTTTTTGGGCCAATGCACTAGCCGTACTTGCGAGTTGATTTTTTTGTTCTTTTAGCAAGAGTAACCTTAATTTTAGGACAAGTAATGCCTATGGGTGTAGCTACTGATTTGGGGTAACTGCTCCTATCTGGGGGAGGGGCGGTAATCCTCATTTTTTTTGAAAATGTACAAGGTTTTGTGTGTTTGTTGCAAGTTAAAAGAGGATGGTTTTGAAAATCTACTTAGTTTTTTTTTTGTCTGAGTGTTTTCAATGAAGCAAAAAATCTTAAAAAAATGTGTTACATTATTTATTTACTTACTTATTTATATTTGTTGATCGGGAGTGTCCGACTGGACATAGGTCCATTTTCAGTGGAGGCCCAGGGAAAAAAGCTCCACAGTTAAAATAAACAGACAGTAGTTACATTGTATTACATAGCGATTAACAATTTACATAGCAATTACTTACAACATATTTACAGATGAAGAACATAGTACATCACAGATAAAGATTCTAGCTGTCTACTGAAGTACATAACAGACATTAACAAATGTTAAAATAAGAAGTTCCTGCTGTACAAGTACTAGGCTTATGAGCATCTGAGCTTGCTATAATCAAGGTAGTTAGTGGAGTGGAAAGAAAGGTAGTGGTTGGATGGGGTGGGTGATATTAGACACTCAAATCATAGGAGATGATTAGGCTATCAACCAAGAGGTCATTTTAAGCCTAGCCATTTCATCCCAATGTAATACCAAAGAAATGTTAGTCACTACTCAAGACTGCATTTAATGATGACTGTTCATGTCCAGGAGGGTTGTGGGCTCTATCCCTGGTAAGAATTTACAGTGCCCCATCCACTCGCCCAGGTTCCTCTTGAACAGTGTCATAGAGGTGCTCTGTTTCACATGAGCTGGTAGCCTGTTCCAGAGATGTAGCAGTCACAGAGATAAATATGTCCCTCTGGCATGTCCTATTTAAGCCGCAGGCCATACTTAGGTCCCTGGAATGAGTAGCTCTAGTCCTGTTTGATTTATGGATATGCAGCAACTTCATTAGGTGTGGGTCTTGGATTGCTCTGTAGGTGAGACACAAGTCTTCCCTAAGAAGTCTAAAAATGGATTCATAGATTAGTACTAGGCTAACTGCCTTTGTGGGCCATTTTAAGCCTAGCCAATTATCTCATCTAAGAAACAAACCCTGCATCTTGTGTCCAAGGTTAAACACCTTAACCATTATGCCAAACTCCTTTACGGAGATGAAAAGGAGCAACTGTATAGAACAGATCAGCCTGCAAATCATTACTGTATGCATTCAAGCTAAAATTTGAAAATACACATCCAAAATAAAGTAAAGTTGTGTAAAATCTTACCATAACAGTTAGATGTCCCTCTTTTCACTGTTGCAGTATTCATAACATGTGGAACCTCCTGCTAAGGACAGCCTAACATCCGACCTGTATACCAAAGCCTTTACATCCTCCTAGTTTTACACATCAGCTGTATGGCTCCCCAAGTAAGCATAAGGCCTAAAGGTGATGGTACATATGCTCCATATTCAGAACTGAACTGCTCCAGGAGAACTAGAGCAACCCAGTAGAAAGGAGATCGTGCACATTCTGATGGAAAAAGAAACAGAAGAGAGAAGGACAGAAAGAGTCAAAGACCCTTCAGTCAGCAAAGAGTTCCCAACAGAAAAAAAACAAAGGGGGCAGGAGGGAGGGACAGAATACTACAACAGTGAAAAGGACACCTACTGTTGTGGTAAGATTTTACACAACTTTATTATGTCCTTCCATTGCTTTCTTGCAGTGTACTCATAACACGTGTGAGATTAACAAAGCTACTAAAAAGGATGGGAGGAGGAAGGCACAGAGGAGCCCTTACCAAACTCATCAGGGATAACCATGGTAAAACCTTCCCTGGCTCTCAAAATTACATCGTCTGTAACATTTAGCAAAAATGTGGAAAGAAGACTTAAGTCGCAGCTTCAATGATGGGTCTAATATCCAAACCTTTGAAGAAAGCTCCAGAATAGGCCACCATTCTCATAAAATGAGCCTTAACTGAAGCAGAAAGCTGTTTCCATTAAAGGAATAACAAAAACAAAAATGGCCTTAGAAATCCAGGAATTGGTTTGCTTAGGAACCACCAAACCCAATGTCCTAGTATGAAAGGAAAGAAAGCGTTTCAGATCTCCAGATAGTCTTTGTTGTATTCAAAGAATACCTCAACTGTCTATGTAGCTCCAAGGTGTGAAGAACCTTCTCACTAGCAGATTACAGAAAAGGAAGGAAGTTGGACAGACTGATTACGAGACAATTCACTGATCACCTTGGGCATAAACGAAGGATTAGCAGGCAGAGGCACCCTGTCCTCGCCTTGTGTGAAAAGATCCATCCAGTGTGGTAATTTGTGATGATCGCCCTAGGCCAGGTGAAAGTGAAGGGGGGGGGGGCGACCAGTGCTGTCTGGGCCAAAAGGGATTCACAAGCAAGATTCTGAGGAGTGCTTCCTGATATTGTGAAGGACCCTGGCAAGCAGAGGAAGTGGAAGGTAAGCATATAGGAACATCCCCTAACAAGAAAAGGACATGGCATCCACCTTCCAAGTCAGAGGACTTGGGTTCTGGAACAGAAGTGAGTAAGTTGCCTGTTCAGAGGGTAGACAAAAAGATCCAATTGAGAAATACCCCGCTGATGTACTATGTCCAGAAACACCTCTTAATGAAGAATCCATTCTTGAGGTTGTGTTCTAGACCTGCTCATGGAATCTGCCACAAAGCTGTGTTCTGAAGGGATGCAGACCAACTGAAGGGTTACCTGATTGCGGACAGCTAAATCTCAGGTCTGAAGGGCTAGTTTACAAAGAAGATAATACCTTGTGCCCCCCCCCCCTTTGTTGATGTACAACATGACTCTGGTGTTGTCTGTAAAGACCTTTAAAGGATCTGGAGACAAAAGAGAATAAAGGCTTGAAGAGCAAGAATGAGCACCCTCACTTCTTTTATACTGACATGGACTGACCTCTGATGAAGGGACATAGACCATGAACCCTCAGATTGTTTGCATAGGCTCCCCACCCCAGATTGGAAGCATCTGTGAACAGCTCCCAAGTATGAGTAGGAGTCTGAAAAGGCAGTCCCAGATTGAGGGAGATCTGCAGAATCCACCAGTGAAACTCGAGTTTGAGACAAGGAAGTAAGGGAAATGGAAACTCCAGGAGGTGACAATGCTGGAGTCAAACCATCTTTAGGCACCACTAAGGTTTCTTCATGTAAAGTTTGGCAAAGGCAGACATGGGATAGTAGATGCCATGAACTCCAGGATACTGAGAAATTCCCTTGCAGAAATGAGATGAAGGGGTAGGACAGGCAGGAAGTAGGTCGACAGAGACAGACCCTTGGAAGAAGGAAGAGAGGTCAACTTTGGAAAAGTTTGAATTCTGCAACCTGAGAATGAGTCAGACTCAACTTGAGATTCATGGTGAATCTCAGACTGTGCTGAAAGAGTATGGTGAAGTTCAGATCCTGAAAAAGCCTGGACTGAGAGGGAGGCTGAAGAAGAAGGTAGTCCAGACATGGGAATATCTGGATTCTCTGAGGCCTGCAAAAGGTTATGACAGGCGTCAGCCATTTGAACACCCTTTAAAGGTCTGCTCAAGGTACTCCCCATAGATTAA
Source organism: Protopterus annectens (assembly GCF_019279795.1). NCBI lineage: Eukaryota > Metazoa > Chordata > Ceratodontiformes > Protopteridae > Protopterus > Protopterus annectens. Next base: position 141,007,876 of record NC_056746.1, read on the forward strand.
TTAAATGTTGGAACACTCCCTGATCTAGCTTCTAAGTGCCTTCCCGGGTCTTGCTCAGTTTGTTTGCCACATAATATTTTGCTTTGACAGAAAGCAGGATGCATGTAGAGCAAGACTGCTGTGAAGCTACTTCCTAAGCTAACATGCCTAGGCAGCACAGGGGTTCCCCCTTGCTTGCATGTACCACATGTCTGTAATATTGTCTGAAACCACTTTAAGAGATCCTGAGGGCCAAAGACTATACAGAGAGTTGAATGCCTTGATCAGGGAAAGCATCTCCTAGATATTTATGTGCTTGCATCTGTCCTTGGTATCCCACACCCCTGCACTTCTATCCCTCCTGAAACTGCTCCCCAAGCAAAGTCCTAAGCATCTGTGGTGACTGACTACTTTGGAGCAAGGATGAATAAGGAGAGACCAAGATTTAAGGATATCTGCTGTCACCATCAAAAGATTTCTCTTCTGACAAACCAAACCCTGGGATTTGAAAAGGTAAAGGGTGCTGATGCTGGTAACAAAGGAATTCCAGAGACCACTATCTCTCTCTTATGAGGAGCCTTGCCAGGGTTATCATGAGAATCACAGATGCCATAAGACCCAAAATCCTGAGGTATTCCCTCACACTGACTGCATCTGAGTGGAAAAATCTTAGAAACAGATCTATATAAGGATATATTTTTTCTTGAGGAAGAAATGTTCTTTGAACTGACGTGTCTAGTTGACATTCCAGGAATACAATCCTGTGTGAGGGAGTCTTTTGAACATTCTCTTGGAATTCCAGTTGTGTAAGAGACCTCACACCCAAGACAGAGAGATTCCTGACACTTTTAAAAAGACACTGCAACGTTAAGCAAGTTGTCACAATATGGAGAATTATGAATACCCTTGTAGCCTTCAATGAGCTCTAACTGGAGCCAGATACTTGAACACTCTTGGTTTCATGAACAGTCCCAAGGGTTCAGGCAGAGAATTAATAATGTGATCCAGACAAACAAAATCTTAAGAAACAAATGAAGTCTGAATGAATAGGGATGCAATAAGCATTTTATAAGCCTAGTGTTACCAGGAAATTTCAAAGATGAAGAACAGGTAACAGGTTGTGAAGTGACAGCATTTTGAATTAGGGCCCTGTCACAAACAGGTTTAGGAAAGAAAAATCTAGAAAGGGTCTCCAAGCATTTTCTTTTTCTTTGGCACTAGGAAAATCCTTGAAGTAAACCCTTCCCCATTTGAAAAAGGGGAACTGGTTCTATCAGTCCTTGGGATGGCATGTGATGAACAGGCGGAAACAAGAGAGTCCGATATGGAGGATGAGAAACTATCCCCTAGAAAGGAGGAATTTTCCCACTGCCATCTGTAACCCTGATGAAGGATATTCAGAACCCATTTGAGAAAGAAGGAGATTAAGATTTACTGGAAGAAAAAGGATGAGAGCGGGTCACAGGGTCTCGAAGTCAGACATTTGAATTCTCTTGGTTTTGGGAGGCTTGACATTTTTTTTGGAACTTCCTTGCCATTCCTTCTGTTCACCTACATTCTGTTGAGAATGTTTATTGTTTTCTGCCAAAAATGGATGTGGAGAAAGAAAATCCCTTGGACAATTTGGAAAAGAAGGGCTGACATATAGTACAGTTGTGTACACTTACCATAAATGTAGATGTTCGAGTGTCTTCACTGTTGCAGTCATCCCATTTGGGTTATTTGCTTGCAGTAGCCCTCAGTCAGCCTGATTAACAAAGTCTTGGGTCCTGCGTCGGTTGCTGTCCCTTCTTCCATGATGTCAGGTCGTCAGGGGTATAAAACATGCAGCCGACGCAATTACATCAGTTTTTCTTGCCACAGATGTCAGGTGCGTCCCTAATGGGAAGCAATTAAAATCTATAAATATACAAGGTTATACCTCCAACAAAAAAGCAAATACACCAAAAAGCTTTTGAGCATAGTACAGGAGAGTAGAGGTATAGTCAAAAGAAGTAAGGGGGCTGGAGGGAGGGTAACCAGGACTGCAACAGTGAATACACTCGAACATCTACATTTATGCTAAGTGTACACAACTGTACTATGTTCTTCGTGTTTCACTGTTGCAGTCATCACATTTGGGTAGATTTCCAAACCTAAGGATGGGAGGAGGAATTTAGATAGCATTAGGACCAGCTATAAGGCCCTGCAAAATTGCAGTGGCAAAGCTAGCTCTGAATTTAGAGAAAATTGGCAGATGGTAATGCTTGGTGAAAGTATGTACAGAACTCCAGGTAGCAGCTTCTAGGATGTCCCTGGTAGGGACGCCTCTGAGAAAGGCTGTAGAGGTAAAGGCAGCCCTGGTTGAGTGGGGTCTGATCCCCTGTGGGATAAGTTTTCCATGATGCTTGTAACAGAAATGAATGCAGTGGCCTATCCATTTGGAAATGGTTTGCTTTGAAATAGCCTTCCCCTCTGCCCCTGCAGCAAATGTCACCAGCAGTTGTTCAGATTTCCTTTGAGGTTTAAGTCCTGTCCAAGTAGAAACTAAGTTGTTTGTGCACATCTAAGGAGTGCAGTATCCATTCCCCTTTGTTCTGTGGATTAGGAAAGAAAGTTGGCAAATGAATGGACTGATTAAGGGCCACACTGGACACCACCTTGGGCATGAAGGTGGGATTGGTCCTGAGGGACACCCTGTCTGCATGAAAGATGATGAAAGGCTCCACTGCCATAAGGGCCTGTAATTCAGATACCCTTTCTTGCTGACGTGATTGCTAAAAAAAAGCTGTTTTCCAAGAAAGGAATTTTAAGTCTGCAGTAGCAGCTGGCTTGAAAGGAGGAAGAGTGAGTTTCTCCAATACAAAGTTAAGGTCCCAGGCTGGAGTTGGAGCTCTCCTGGGTGGTCGTAAATTTTTAGCCCCTCTGAGGAACTGCTTGAGCAGTGGATGAGAGAAGGGGGGAGGGTTCTGTGTTATAATGAGCTGAAATGGCTGAGGTGTGAATTTTGATGGAGGAGAAAGACAGGCCCTTGTGAAGCATCTCAGTTAAATCTGAGGTAAATTGGGCACTGCTGTGCTCATCCCTTGAGATTGGATCCAGGCACAGAATATTTTCCATTTTTCAGCATAAGATTTTCTAGTACTAGGCCTCCTTGCCTCTAAAATGATATCCATCACTGGTTTACTGAGGGATGGTAAAGGAGAGATTAGGTAATTAGCCAGGCTGCTATGCTCAGTGTTTGAAGCTGAGGGTGCAGAATCTGGTTCTTCTGCTGAGACATTAGGGTAGGAGACTGAGGCAGGTGCCATGGGGCCAACAATGACACTGTGCAAGAGTGGGTACCAGTATTGGTGTGGCAAGTCGGGTGCAATCAAAATCGTCCTTGGTTTGTCTTGTTTGATCTTTAGTAGTACTTTGGAGAGCAGAGGCAGAAGAGGAAAGGCATAAATGGATAGGTTTTTCCAGCTGAAGGACAGAGCATGCACTTTCCAAGCTTGTTTGTGTGGAGTCCTTGTGAAAAATTTGTCTAATTGATAGTTCTGGGAGGAGTCAAACAAGTCTATATCTGGGCTCTCCCATTTGCTTGTCAACATGTTGAAAATCCTTGGTTCCAGTTTCCACTCATGTGGGTCCATGAGGTTTCTGCTTAGTTCGTCTGCCAGTGTATTTAGTTTTCCTGGCAGGAATTGAGCTTGTAGATGCACTTGGTAGCTCAGGGCTGTGTTCCACAATGCCATGGCTAGTCTGCAGGGGGGGTAAGAATGTGTGCCCCCACTGCTTGTTTATGTACCACAAAACAGTGGTGTTGTCCGTCTTTACCATTAATTGTCCTGGAAGAATGTGGTCCTTGAAGGCTGTCAGAGCATTCTGTACAGCTAACATTTCTTTTTGATTGATATGCAGGTGCATTTGATTTTGGTTCCATTTGCCCTGAATGCACTTCCCTGCCAGGGGAGCATAGTCCAATGAGTCTGTTAGGGTTTGGGCGGCAGGGGGTAGTGTGAATGGTAGTCCCTTGTTATGTGGCAGGCCTCTGCCAACCAAAAAAAATCTATGCATAGGCAAGGTATGATAGGAATCATTGCTTCTAGATCCTGAGAATGTTGACACCACATAGGCTTTTTTAGATACCATTGTAGTTTCCTCATATGCAGTCTTGCATATGGAATTAGAAGAATGCAGGAGGTAATGAACACCAAGGCTTGTAGTATTTGCCTTGCAGATAGCAGGGTTTTTGTGGCCATTTGTTTGAAGTAGGTTACCAAATTAATTTGTTTCTCTGATGTGAGGAAAGCCACCTGGGAAGTTGTACTCAAGCTTGCTCCCAGGATTGTAATTTGTTGGCAGGGTACCAGGTGTGATTTATTTTCATTTATGGTGTACCCCAGACAAGTTAGCACTTTTGCACAAAGGCCACAGGATTCAAAAGTATGTCCTGGCATTCTGCCTGAATTAGACAAATGTCCAGGTATGTGTATATTTGAATATTTCTTTGCCTGCAAAATGCAATGACTGGAGCTAGGCACTTTGTGAATACCCTGGGTACAGTAGATAAGCCAAAGGCCAGTGCAGACAACTGATAGTGCATGTAGCATGCTTTGAAGCGTAGGTATCTTCTGCAAGAGTCCCTGATTGGGATGTGCAGGTATGCTTCCTTTAAATCTAGTGTTGCCAACCAGGTGTCTTTGCCTAACATAGGGAGCAACTGGTGAAGAGTCAGCATCTTGAATTTTGGAATCACCAAAAAGGTGTTTAGAGTAGACAGGTCCAGGATAGGACACAATGAATTGTCTTTTCTGGGTACCAGGAAAAGTCTTGAGGAGAAACCTTGTCCCTTTTCCTCTTCTGGTACCAACTGAATAGCCCCCATGCTTAAGAGATAAAGTACTTGTTTTTGGGCCTCTGCCCACTGATTTGGGGGTAGGTCTGGTCACCCGCTTGGTGTTGGCAACGTTTGGAAGTGAAATCTGTATCCCTAGGACACTATTTAAAACCCATTTGTCCTGGGTAATGAGCAACCAATTCTTTGCATTTACAGCAATCTTTTCCCCCAAAGGGGCAGTCAGTTGATAAGTGCTTGGAAATTTTAAAACAAAGTCATTGAGACAGTTTACCATAGGGGGGAGTTTAATTACTCCCATATTTGGAAGTGGAGCCCCCCCCCCCCCACACTGCTTAGTCCTGTGTGTACCCTGGGACTGAAGCCTGGGAGCTCTGCTGGATCTGGGTTTGGACTGAGAAGGTCTGGAAGAGGCAGGAAAGGACCAATTCTTGGAAGGCCAATACCTTTCTAAACCTTGCAGATTGTACTTGTAAAAAATCTTTAACAGTTCACAGTTTAGCTTTTTCCTCCATCTTTTTAAGAACTTCTTCTGCCTTGTTGCCAAACAGGGAGGCCTGGTTTAAGGGAGCATCCAGTAATTTCGCTTTAACGTGATCTGGGCAAGGATTGCTGCTTAAGCCAAGCATGCCTTCTCAGTACAGACCCAGTTACAGCAGCCCTGCAAGATGTCTCTAGTGAATCAAAACCACATTGCAAAGTATGTTTTCCAACTTGTTCAGCTGAATGCAGTAAATCCTGTAAATCCTTATTTTCAGCACAATCAAGAATCAACATCATTTTCTGTTTAAGCAATCCAATAATATGCTGCTGATACTTTAACATATGAAACTGGCAGTTTAAGGCCCTAATGGCCAAACTTGCAGAAGTGTATACCTTCTTACCCCATCTATCCAGTGCCCTGGAGTCTCTATCAGAGGGGGTAGGATTTTTGGCAGTAGTAGCTTTAATGCCCTTGGGTCCCTGTGAAATGGTCTTAGGATCTGCAGTAGGATTTATAAAAAAAGAACTTGTGAGAGTCAGGGACCCTGTAATATCTATAAGGTTTTCTGGGAGCAGGAGGTAGCGAGTCAGGGGCCAAGCTAGATTCCGAAAAGGTATCATGAACAATGTCTAGTACAGGAGGTATGGCTAAAGGAGTAAGAAATCCCTAAGCCTCTTTTTAAAATCAGAGAAATCCTGACTTTCCCAATGCTCCCTGAGAGTATGCAAGGTTTCACCAAAAGAGATCTCCTCGGGGGGGGGGAGCAGAGGGAATAGGGTCCTCAGCATCAGAATCCTCATAGGTAGACAAGGGAAAATCCTGGTCATCAGAGGAAACAGAAAATTTAGAATCCTGGTCAGAAGTATCATAAGCAAACTCAGTCCTAGGTCTCTTAGAGGGGGAAGGCTGGCTTCCCTTGATTAAAGTAATAAGGTCTTCAGCCATTCTTATTTGTTTTTTTAGGCATAGAGGCCTGCCCATGCGGTCTGGGCATCAGTTTTCTAGGCATGGTTCGAGTTTTAGGGCTTGAAGAAGACGATGGTGTCGGTTTAATGCGCAAGTCTGTAGGCCTGAATATACCCTCAGAAGTGGACCCATCCAAGGTAGAGACATCCGCAGGTTCCACTGTTGAAGCATCTCGCGGCATAACAGACTCCAAATGGGTCTCAGTAGATGCCTGCGAATCTGAAGTAGAGGGTATCAGGGGCTGCGAAAGTGCCTCACTGAGTACCGGCGAACTGGCAACTGGCTTAGGAGAAGCATCGTTGGCAGCTTTGGACCTAGGCAGCCTGTCACTGCCTTTATCTTTGCGTTTTTTTTGGAATGTCACTAGTCAGATGGCTTACCGAAGACATATCAGGATAATTGAACCGAGCACGAAAATATTTAGAAGCGAAAATATACAGACGACTGATAGTTTGTGGTTTAAATAAGGCACAAAACAGACAGCGAGGTAACGTCATGGTCAGGGCCTAGGCAAGGAATACAGTACGAATGAAAATATTTATGAGGTATTTGCTTTCCACAAGTAATGCAATTATTTACTTTTACGGACATCGGTTTAGAGCAAGAAAAAGTTTCCCCAACGGGGTACTTAGCTTTAGTTGAAGACTTCGGTTCTGAAACTCGAAAACGAAAATTTCAGGAGTTGGCCAACCGGTACTTGCAAAAAGCTTCTGCTTCTGGCACCGCACGGCAAGAAAGACTGATGTAATGGCGTCGGCTGCATGTTTTATACCCCTGATGACCTGACGTCATGGAAGAAGGGACAGCAACCGATGCAGGACCCAATCAAACCCACTCAAAACAAACAGCACCCAAAGGTGACGAGTTCCTTACATTGTCCTGATAGGATTCCACAACACAACAAGGTGAGGAAACGGATAATGTGAAAGCTGGTTGAGTTGGTTGTCATGCCCAAAACATTATAGTGCACTCGGCTGATGCTGGTCTTTTCGTAACCAGTACCAGGTACTCCTTAAGTACAAGCAGCAAGACTTGTATGAATGCACAAGTCAGCAGAGAAATGTACAAGTAAAAAAAAACTGACAGAAACAACCAAGCTCCCTGAATATAGCTGTGTGTAAATCTGACACCCTTACTGATTCATGATTCAGGCCTCAGTGCATTCTTGGCTGGGTTATAAAACTTACTTATCTTACAGTCAGATGTCACCTTGCTTTTCCATTTTCTGGGCAACAGTCCAAATGTGCTACTCTTCTGAATGATTCCTCCTCTTTTTCTGTTTATCACATATTTGACGTGACATACATCCACTTGCACGTACTACTTGCTTTAGAAAAGTCCAAGTGGATGTTAAAACACCCACGTTGCACATGTCATGGTGTAAAACAAACTGTATAGTACAGCATGTAACACAATAGGTCCATTTTTATAAAGCTATCTTACATACACTTGCACTTTTGTAAAGCAACCAGTAACTGCAAGACTATGTGCATCACATCAAATATACAACGTTAAAAAGAAAAAGAAGATGAATCGTCAAGAAAAGTAGCGCCTTAGGATTGTTGCCCCGATAATGGAAAAGTACCGACTTCAGAAACCTTTTCCATACAGAGATAGATAGCAAATGGTGGAGGTGTGATGGGAATGAGAGTGGTAATTGGGAAATAATGTGTTGGCAACATTTTCCAGTGAGTACTTTGTCAGAAATGTTTTGGGAGCAAATGGCTGCAATTAATGAAATGGTTTTGATCTGGAACATAGAATCTGAATTGCCCAGACATAATAAAGTCTTTAAGATTAATGCTATTGGCTGTCAAAAAAATCAATTACTAGAAAATCAAAATCAAAATCTAAAACTGCTGTAACTGTTTACTGAATACAGTAAATGAGAAACTGTCGGTACTATCTTTGGAAAAGGGAAGGAGCAAATTAGATGGAAATCAATTAAATTTGTGGGAACAATACATGCAGAACAAAGCTCAGAAGGAGGAGGAGTAATATTTAAGGAAGTCAGTAATTGAGCAATTTAAGTATTGTGGGAGTAAATAATTGTTACAGAAAATGTGTACACTGCATGAAAGTGATGAAAAATGTCATTATGGTTTGCTTTTCCTAATACATGTATACAAATGCCACTGTTTAAACCAGGATTTAATACAAGATACATGTACGAGTGTGTGTGTGCATGTGTGTGTGTGTGTATGCTTTAAAAACAAAATAACCACAAAAAACTAAGAACAGATAAATAACCCTGCAACAAATGCAGGCCTCCATTACACATCTTGGATCAATTCAAAACTTATTCAAAACAGTACAAAAAGATATTCCAATAGTTTTCAATGCTAGAAATGCAAGTACAGTTCTTGTAGCAAAACCAAAGTCTATGTTCATAAATATGCAACAATTTCTAAACTACAGATGGTCCACTTTTCCAGCCTTTCAAAACAAAAGCTGCAAATCCCAAAAACACCATTCTAAGCAATAACAACTCAAGTTGAAGGGTCTGTAATAACGAGAATCTAACGATCCAGAGGGGAAAGTTCCTAGCTACAGCCTGCCAACTATCTGTTACTCTTGACCACCAGGATAAGGTACCAGAGCTTGATCAGTTTGAAGCGAGTGAAGGCAAGGTTAGATGAAAACTATAGCTACGTCACGAATGACAAAAACATCATGTTGCTCTTCTCCAAAGGAAGATTCCATCATTTGTTTCCGCTTAGGGAGACCCCATCATTTTTACCCACTTATGTTTTAATGTAGCTGAGACAAAGCTGTGATTCTAGATCAGAACTCCATGCCAAAACTCCAGTAATTTACTAGGAACCCCATTTTCCTTTAAAAGGACATCCAGACATTTACCAAAAACTGTCCCATAACCAACTTCCCAGAATCATGTCACACCACTAAGTAAAGAAATTAAACTACATTGCCACCTTTCTAAAAGTACTACCAGGGGTCCGTCTAAACACTGCTGGAAGAGTATGATGTAGACAGACATAACTGATACCAGGTGCCTCCAACAGATGAAGTCTTTAGCAATCCAGGGGTAGAATCAACCAAGAATACCAGCTTTTATACTCAATGGCCATAAAGGTGTTTTGCAGAGGCACACCTTCCTTAACCAGTACCAGACTATCTTTCCACCTCAAATGGATCCCATATTTTGCACTGGTCACAACACTGAACAGGCTGTTATACCATGCACACAGATCCCAGTTCAGTTAATAGCCATACTGGTCAAGGATAAGACCTTGACTGCCAAAATGCAACTATCAACGTAGCGTTAGTGTTAGACATGAAGTCTGGAAGTCCAGTTCCCTTCCTCTTTGTCACAAATAAAACTGCTGGAGATCTTTGACTGTTAACCATCTCAAAGTAAAGAAGCCACAATTTTTTTTAACTTGAGCTGAAAAGGAAAGAAAAGGTAAATGAAGTAAATGACACACTTACAAACAAAAAAAAGCATTTTGGCAGACTTGATTGGTGCAATCTTTGAAAAAAAAGATGGGGTGGTCTGAGATTAGTCCATCTTGATAATGCTTATTTTAGATCCCACAAAAAAGAGATGTGTTCAAACTTTCTAGCTAGGACGGATAGCAAAGAAGACAAATCCATATACTTGATAGACTGTGTGATGGGGATGGGAGCCCTTTCTCACCTTGCTAGCTGGTTGCAAGCTATATCATTCATGGAAATGTGCGATTTCCCTGAATTTATTTGTAAACCTGAAATGCTCCTGAATTTCTGATGGATATAACATGCATAAGATTAACTCTAGGATTACTCAGCCATATCACTCAGTCATCAGCATACCAGATGGAAACAGTGGAATCCCTGTATTGATCCAATACTTATAATACAGCCACTTGCATTAGGGTAACAAGCAAGGGATGCAATGGCTAGAATGAAAAGTGAAAAGTGAGGAGAAGGGGGAGTATCTTTGCTGTGCTTCCCCTCGTAAATGGAATGGGGTGAAACCATTCCTTGGACAGCCACCTGGGCGAACAGCTCAGCATACAACAGACAGTGCCTTAAAAGTCCCAGTTAATCCAAATGCTTGGGGAACTTCCCAAGGAAATAACCATTCCAAGGAATCAAACTCCTTATGGAGGTCAAAGAACAAAGCCATAACAAGATGATGATGTAATTTGGATCTGGCCAACTGTGTAATGTTTAGCCATATATGGATTAGATCTACTCCCCCTTCCCTTTGTTTCACAAAGCTCTGTTACATGACAGGAACTAAAGAAGGTTAATGGACCTCCCAGGTGCATTGCCAAGATCTTGGTGTAAATTTTTTTCACAATCTGTAAAATTGAAATGCGGTGAAAATCCACCAGGGATGGTGATGATTCATTGGATGCTGGCAGAAGAATTACAGTAGCAAGCCCAGATGTTAGAGCTAGTACATCCCTATTTTCTCCTTCCAAAAATAGCACTAAGGTCTACTAAAAAGCTTCCTGAAGGTTTTAAAAAATTCCACTGGCAGCCCAATAGGACCTAGCAACTTCCCATTGGAAAGCTGTTGGACAGCATAATCTCTCTCTAGTACTGAGATTTGTTAGATAAGAACCTGCTGAGCCTCTCCACCTATCTGCAGCATCCTGGCCTGTTGTAGGAAAGTACTCTGAAAAGCTGAGTCTTGTATGTTTGATGTGTTTGTAAAGCTTCTGGAAATAATTGTTTTGATCAATTAATTTTTCCATGCACTCTATATCACCTATCCATTAACATCTGTCACAAATGTAATAGATATTTCTTTCCTCCTTGCAGCTAGTCTAGTAACGAAAAGCTTTAGGGATCTAATCCCCTTGACCCAGTAATATGCTTGCCATCCTTCCCATTTGTTATGAATGTTGATCATTTGGATGGCCCTACATTCCATCCTAACTGCTGAATCTGCACACTTTCCCACTTTTTATATTTCCCTTCTCTGTAGTACCATCCTTCCAATCTACAAATCTCAGCTTTTAACTGGGTTATTCTGCCAGGGTCTGCAGGACTTTTATATGTTTTAATCCCCAATGACCAAATTCTGATAAAATTTTTTAAATTCTAACATTCAACAAAGGCATCAACTGTCCTTTTGCCAGCATCCTAGCAATCTTGAAAAAAAGTTATCTAAAATTGATTTGTACTGGTACAATTGCAACAAGAGATAGTGAAACCCAGAGGCCAACAATGATAATCTGTATTTGATTGCCAAATTGCAAAATCATGCAAAACTGTGGTCTGATAAAGCTGAGATACCATGGCTGATTGTCTTAACTACCTTCAGAACATATGAGCTCACCAATATGTAATCTATATTGGAAGCAGTATCAGCCTGTTATGCTGTGAATGTATATTACCTTCCGTCTAGGTGCAGTGCTGTCCATATGTCAGCTAGCTGTTAAGTCTTTAAAAAAGTCATTGAAACCTTGGACTGTCTTATTTTTCTGTAAGCATTTTGGTGATGCTCTGACAGGACTGCCAGACATGTTAGTCGCCCCTAGTACCATAGATAAAGACAGTCCCCAGATATCTAACAAGGCCATGAATAACTGACACAGCAGGGGGGGGCATCTTCATCAGGACCACAAAAGCAGCCTAAAATAAACATTGTACTGAACTTTATAACAATCCATTCTCCCCTGGTCCCTTTGTAACTGACAAAATACAGACCCTTTATTGTGCTTTGGGGCAGCAAGTTGAAAGGCCCAATCCCTTTCATCTCCTCTGAAAAACAGTTGGAGAAAGAAGGTTTCAATTCTGCTTTTTGCATGTAAAGTAAGACGACCTTCATCTCCTCCAATAAGCATATGCAGGCCTGTTAATAGCTAAAGAAAGGACCCTTACATTCCAAGACATGTCTAAAATCATCCCAGACCAACACAAATCCCTTAGAACTGACATGGCAAAGTAAAACCCAAGCAACAGAGCTGTTGAACAAATGTACCAGTCTAGTGATAGGAATCGCCCAAAAAAAAGGCAACTGCTTTGAAGAAAACTATTCAACCTGGGGGCAGAAATTCAGAAGCCTAATGAAATGACACAGACCAGTTCCTAAACAACAGTAATTCAGCTATTCCATGCCTCACCCAGTAAGATACTGTCTGTGCGTCACAGGCAGTAAAATGTTAACAATGATCAAAAGAGGGAAAACAGATGGAATTGAGAGGCCTGCAGATGCAGTCCCAGCTGAAAAGTGATTCTCCACACCATCTTTGCCAATATGCAATGCTGGTAGAGAGAGAGAGAGAAACACTGCCCCTTGGTTACATACCAAATTGACCATGGTGCTATCTGTGATAATCACTGGAGTACCAGGATCAGTACTGACCTGAACTTTTCCAAAGCCAGCATCAAAGCCTTCATCTCCTTCAAGCTTATATGTTCTCACAAGGCAAAAGTCCAAGGGATTAACAGTAAGGGTCTGTGCTCCTGGGGGGGCCATAAGCATGTCAGGTTGCATTTCAGCTGCTCAGTCTACAAAGGGGAATCTTGATGCAGAGGGCTGGTGTGTTGCTCCTAAATGTCCCTAACTTAACTGGATCTGTCTTATGTGCACTCTGGATCAAATGGGCAATGGGACAGAGTAAAACATATGTCCTGAAGCCCTCTGGAACAACCAAGCTGACATCAGGGATTTCAGTGCTAGACCTGAAAAGTAACCTTACAGACTGCACTATGTTTGGGAAAATATAGTTGGCCACCTGTTGGTGTCAACAGAGAATGTAAGAAAACAGACGCCTGCATGACCAGGCTAGACTTTGGCAAGTGCAAGGAAAACACAAAGATCGAAAGAGTAGACTATAAATTTCAGGGTCCCTTGAATGCATTTCTGCACAGGTGTCTGGATCAATCAAGCAGATTGTTAAGGATAAATGTATCATTCTCTATTAAGAATATGAATATAAAGGCAAGGCATTTTGTAAACACAATGGAAGCTGTGGAAAGCCTAGAAGGCAGAGAAGTAAACTGAAAATGGTCCTGTCCCATCTTGAACATACAGTAATAAACTCTGTGATGGAGATCTTTGGCTCTTATGAAAACAAAGCTAATGTTAAGAAAACGAGAAGAAATCTGTAACATAGGAGAGAACTTCAACACAAGACACACCAGCACACAAGACTTCACACAAACTGGTGGATATTTATTATTGCTGGAAAGTACGACTGCATGGAGAAAAACGTCAGGCTGTATACAGTAAGAACATTCAGCTGTGAGAGAGGAAAGAAACTTTGAAAGCTGACATTTCAAGCTGTTTCTGTTTTTCTAGTGAGATTGGGGGGTGGGTCACATCAGCAGAGAAAACAATAAAACCACATTTTGCCAGCTACTGAAAGGATCAATCATTAAAATGGAAAAACATGCTTGGTGTTCTGTAGGCTTATATTTATTTTAGCTATGTTTTTATCAAGGGGGTGGCCAGTAATTCTGAAGCCAGTTTACAACTCAAACGTGTCCAAGAACAAGGAAACAGATTCCAAGAATACCAAAACAGAACACACCTTTGAACCAAGTATGGGACACTGACTCCATGCACAATAACAGTTTTTGACTGCATATCAATGTTATCTGTTTTGAAGAGTCACATGAATGCGTTTTAAAACAGCAAAAATATATATATAAATATTAATATTGTAATAAATCAAAGATAATTGCCAATAGTAAACAAAATTCAGTTTTTAAACAGAGATTCCACTTTGCATGTCAATGCTTTTAAGTTTTAGCTTATTACTTACAAAGATTTTTTTTTAAACAAGAAACATCTTTATTAAACCGTCACTTACACAATAAGCAATCATATTCTTATATAAATTAAAACAAACCACACTGACACAATCCTAGTTGCAAGCATTTTACATCGCAAACCATACTGACACACTCCCAGTTGCAAACATTATACGTCACTTATAATCTACCCAATCATTTTCAAACATTACTCCGCTCATCTAATTATGACTTATAAATATAATATGCTGATCTATACTTCACCAGCCCCTTAGACCGGCTAGGAATGCTTTTGGTACTGCCCCGTAAGATCAGAGAGAATATTACAGCTTATAGAATTCACCACTACATTCCTATAAGCCATACTGACAGATGGGTATGTGGAGATATGTATCCTTCTGATTTAAAGTGACAAACTGACCAAAAACAGACAGCAAAGACTGTAGGTTCAGCACTGAAAACTCTGGCTACATTTAAGAACATGTTTATCCCCAACAGATCCAGAATGGGGCTACAAGGGCCATTATCCCCAACAGATGCAGAATGAGGCTACAAGGGCCATCCAGCCATCCTTCACTGGGACCAGACATGGCTTGTAATAAAATCCTTGCCCTTGCTTTTCCAGATGGAGTCTCATTACTGATCTGATACACGTACCTGATCTTGCATTTGACAAAACAGTAGGCATAGCCAAGAATTCACACAATTCAGGGGAAGCAAATGAAATTTTGAGGAGACCGATGTCCATTGCAGGTATTTGGGAAATTGTGACAAACCTAAATGTCTTGAACAGCAACAAGAGACATGATTTCACTGTCAGTCTCTTGAAGGGTCAGGCAGTCAGGAAACCTGCAGATACAGGCACTAGACTGAGCTAGTACAAAGCATTATATCACCAGTTTCAACATCCTCAGGCAACTGCAGGACTGGCAGATTCACCAGGTCCTCACCCACATACTTCCTGCCCATAATCTCTCTCTGATGAGCAGCTTCTGGTACATTTTTTTTTTAGTTTTTATGACCCTTACGCTCTGCTGAAGACTTCATTCTAATCTCATGTAGATATCTATAACAAGACCACAAACCTCTTCTGGTTAAGGCAAGCCTTATTTATTTTCTCTTTGTTGCTTCTGAATTAGTGAAATCTAACTAGTACTTGTAAGATGACATATGGTATTCCTTTACTACACAAAAAAGAACAGTTAAGGGTGTGACTTCCACAAACACACCATTAACTTTTCTAGGGACTTCACAGACTTTGGAACTTTAAAACAGCTTCCAGCAACAGCAAAATAAATAAAATAAAATAAAATAAAATAAATAAATAAATTCAATTATTCAATATTTGATATTGCTATAAAAAGATTCCTAAACGGTGTACTTGGCATTCTTTACAAGTTACCTGGAAAAATGGCAGACTGACGACCAATAGCATCTTGTGGCAAAACAGACGTGAAACATTCTGCTACTCCTTTTAGCCTTGCATCAAACTAATGCCCTGGGGTTGAGCAACAGCAAACTTTTTAGGAACATTTGCTAATCTCTAAAACAGAATGGAATGGGTGGCATCCAGCATTGCCTAATTTGCACGGATATGGATTTGTAATGCATTATTAATCCCTACAATATGCATTAGGTATTCCTCTTCCTTGCAATGCCAAAATCTATTGCTGGTAAGACAAAGCCAAGTATGTGCTTCCATTATTCATGTTATATAAACTTAGCACCAAACATGTCACAAAGATACCTACTATAGAGAGAGTTCATCTGCAGACTTACCTTTGGCATCATCTGCATTCTGTTCAGCATTTGCATATGTCCGAAGGAACTCTGCAAAGGCACCATCTTGTTTTAAAAGTTCCTGGTAAGATCCAATTTCAGAGATCATGCCATCATTCATAACAATGATGATATCCATCTGAGGCAAATAGCTAACACCATGAGTCACCAAAACTCGAGTCTAGGTAAATAAAAGTAAATGATGCTCTGTAAGAAATTCACACAGTTGTTCATTTTTTTCCATTCTAACAGGACACTGTCTGAGTTAAACTTAATCAACAAAGTTTCATTACTTAACAGATTTGTAATCATTTGCTCTCTAGACACACACGTGCCATCAACATTCACCAATCTTACCGTAACTCAATTCAAAAACAAACTCAAGAAATACTTCAGAAATGATTGGTTATGTCCTTGCACTAACCCCGACTAGTGACCTCTCTATTTCTTAGGTGCCTTACCTTCAATTACTTCTATTTTCTACCACTCCATTTCAGGAAGGATGAATTGTATAACTACTGCTCAGTGTGTCTTAAACCTGAATGTAATGTTATGTATGTTTAACTTTGAAAATAATGTTATGCTTTGTAAAGTGTTTTATAATAAGTTAGTACTATATGTGCTAAATGCTGGTATTGTTTATGACTGTAATCTGCTTGGAACTAGCATTTACTAAATGTTTAATGTGAATTATTATCTTGGAGCTTTTCTCCCTGGGCCTCTGCTGAAAATGGACATGTATCAAGTCGGACTGTCCTGGTCAACAAACGTAAAATAAATAAGTATAAAGACATCTTGGGCAGCACAGTACCTCTATCATAACCACTGTCTGTGTGGAATTCTGCTTCCTTACATCTCTCAAAAACATGGTAGATGACAGGTTAAATTAAACAGCACATAAAATATACTGCACCTATACCTGCCCTTAGGGGCCAAGTCCCGAATTAAATGGGGCCTGAATCATGGACCAACTCAATTACCTAATTAACAAATAGGAAACAGCATAAAATAATTTACTTAATTCTTCAGAACTCCCTTCCAAATTCATTTCTAAAAGGCTACCAGCAAAGAAAAGCATATCAGAGAGAATGACATAACAGTATGTTCACATAGGGTCATTTCTACAGCATGGTTCCTTATCCATGAGAATTAGCCACATGTCAACATCTGCATTCTGGCCTCACTTCCAGATCCACAGTAAACCTGGACTTCTCCCCTAGACATCAGATAATGCAAGGTTAAAACATACAATAGCTCATGTCTGTCTCAGTAGAAACAACCGTACCCTTACTTGGAGGTAAATAATGCTTCCTGTCCTCATCTGCAGGATCCTTGAGGAACTAAAGCCTTGGTTCCCAAAAAAAAAAGTCTGAGTTTTCAGGACTGCTCAGATGAGGGCCCTTTATGTAATGTATCACAGTACTGACTATTATGTTTGCAATGGATATCTTGCGTCCTCCTCAGACAACTTCCCATCTTCTCAGTGCAGTGGTAAACAGGCTCATAACAATGGTGAAGGAGGGTGGGAGCTTATACAGCAGCAGTGGCCCTATTTTAGCATATAGTGGTATGGTGTGTGTATTAATATAACTGTACTATGTTCACTGTAAGAATCACTGCTGCAATATGATTAACTATCCAAAGGGAAAACCACTAAACAGTCAGTTCTCCCCAAAGAGAGGATGGAGTTACAACACATCTTGCAAAACAGAACCAAATCCTGCCATGTGCTGAGACTAAAAATCCAGCTGATGGTGTCTAGAGAAGGTGGACATTATTGTGCAGGTGTCTGCCTCAGAGATATCCGAGTTGGTAAACTTTTAAGGGAGGCTGCTGTGATAGCTGTTTGCCTTGGTAAAGTGGGCTCTCACAGACCTCTCCAGGTCTTTTAAACAGTTCTCAAACTGGAATGCAATTTTCTAACAATTTAAGCATTTGCTCAGAAAATGGTCTTCCCTGTCTGCCTGACATGAAAGCTACAAAGAGCTGTTCCAACTGAAAGAATTCCACTATTCTTGCCAAGTAATATATAAGCTGATTGTGCAAATCAGAGTAAAATACAATTTTGTCCTTATTAATTTTGTGGGTTAAAAGACGGTCAGAAGTGACAGTTCAGATACCACCCCAGGCACGAAAGAAGCATAATTAAGAATCTCTTTGAAAGACTGGGTATGGCACTTGTTACATTACTGCTAGACTCCCAGAACCTCCTACCTGAGGTATTAGAAATTAAAAATTAAGCCTTCCAGAAAAAGCTCCCAGAACCCCCTACCTGAGGTATTAGAAATTAAAAATTAAGCCTTTCAGAAAAAATGCACCGCAGCGCCACAGAGGAGCTGGGATCGAAGTGGGTGTTAACTTCCCTAGGAAAAAATAACATTCCATGTTGGTGACAATGAATCACTAGGTGGTTCTAAGTGTAATCCCATTGAAAGACACAGCTTTACTGTATAATAGTCTTGAGGAGAGGATCCATGGGAAGATGAGATAGGTAAGGTAGGTTCAACCAGGTAGAAGGCCTGGAGACATGAAGTACATATCCTGTGTGAGACGTAAGTTACTCCTGTAAGTTTCAGTGTCTGTTCTTACAGCTCTGTTTGGCTGATTGGGTTCTTGTGTTAATTATATTTACAGCAGGGTTTAGGGCTGGCTTTTGTCCTTTGTGGCTAATCCTCAATATGTCTACTGCTGTGGATGAATCTTTGATCTAAAGACACTATTTATTCTTAGTATCTCTACATAAGAAATGAAAAATCAAACTAAACTGGTTATGCTCTAACATTTCTCGTTGTTAAAACCATTTTCGGACATGTAGTAGACCTAAAGTTATGCAGTGAATTGCCTTTGTAAGAAAGTTAATTGCTGCAAGTTTCACTCTGATTTCCTCTGGCCTCTTACACAGCTGTTTTGTTGATTTCTTGTCACCCTGACATGAAGTGACTTTAAAGTCAATGTCTGTTGTTGTCCACCCCTTATGTTTAATTTGACTACCCCATTCCCACCCACTTCTCTTCCAATGGTATTGTCAATAAACACAAAAGTTTAAGTTGCTTAACCTACTTAAATACCTTTACCCTCCCAATGTACTCCATAGATCCAATGTACTCCATAGATCCAGAACACTGAGTCGCCACCCTGCCAACCAGTGTTGCTGTTGACAGCCCTTACTACAAATTATCCTTGGAACCTCCTCCTATTTTTATTTAATCTGCTTTTACTAGGCAGCACTGGTAGATCAAAATGGGCAGCTCTTCCTACAAGACTGCTTAGCTCAATCTTCGTGCCTGCTTTGTGCACAGTGCAATACAGAAAGGTTTAACCCTTTTTCCATATCTTTTTTAAATCTGCTCTTCTTAGTGTTCGAGCACACAATGCCATCCTACAAATGTATTTCATTAGCACTCATTAGTACCTGTTATTTCATCAGGCACTACATATCATGAAGTTATGGAATACCTCACTGTTACCAGCCTGATAGTAAAATGAACACTGAGGCAATGCAAGAACTGTCTCATGCTCACTGACAACTGTTTGATTCTTCCTGCTTCATAATTTTTTTATGTACATTTATTATATTAACTTAATATATTTATTAAGTTATAATTATCTCCATAATTCATACAATTCCATGTGTGAGAGGTGCGGGTACCTACTAATCTTGGGGGACAACTTCTCTTCAAAGACTGCAGCCTAAACCTAACATGTCAGTTCTGACATTCACCTACTGCAGCCATGCCAAGACAAAGACGCCTTCTTATGATGAAGTACTTAAAAAGTCCTTGGCCCTGCTAAACCAAAAAGGCCTCCTAGATGAAGATTTAGTATACAGGACACTCCGCCTCAAAGTAATAGGCAAATAGAAATTATACACTACAAAATGGGTCACTCAACTGGCATGCTGAAGCTCTTAAGGCAGCAAGGAAGAAATAGTAAAATATGGTAATGTCATAGTCATAGGTGACTCCATAGTCAGACACACAGGTGCACCAAATTCACAAAACACCGACAGCAGCAAGAAAACTTAGAAAACACAATTTCACTAGCACTTAACCAGCAGTATTTTTATTCAAAAAGTGATCTGGTACCTCGGCAATTCGCCTTCATGGATCACAGTGCATTCAAAGTTTAAACAAGTATATATACACTCCAAATCACACAGCTGTCATTAATCAACCAATTAATATGTTAAACATTTAAAGTGACCAAATGTATATAATTTAACAAATGAATGTCAGTATGAAATATCATAGATACATACATTGATTAATCATAACAATAAACACAAAAATAAATATTGGATGTTAAATAATAAATGTTAAATACCCAATTCCTGATTGAGACCAAAGGGCTTTAAAGTCTTAAACTTTAAAATCATTCTAGTTTCTAATTCAAGCAGCTTAGCCACATAATCACCCCCTCTATACAAGATAGGTTTACCAAGTACACAAAATTTTAGACTACTAGGAGAATCACCATGTATGTCATGAAAATGTTTGGCAACAGGACTAGCTTCATTATAATTTCTAATGTCTTTTAAATGTTCTAATACATGAATCCTAACCATACGCTTAGTCTGACCTATATACCAAACATCAGTACAGGAACAGCCCAAAATATAGACCACCCCTGTCGATTTGCAGTTAAAATAAAACCTAGGAACAAATGTTCTGCCATTGATAATATTTAAATTCTTGACCCTATCACAAATACTACAATGACCACATGGAAAAGTGCCAGACGGCAGAAAGTTGTTGCCCTCAACAAAATTATAATTCAACAATTCATTTAAATTTTTCCCCCTCTTAAAGGAAAATGTGATGGGTTCAGGAAACAAATGACCTATCATTTCATCTTCACAAACAATATGCCAATGTTTTCTCACTATCTGAATTAACTTATTAGAAAACAGAGAAAATCTTGTAACATAAAAAAAAGTTTCTTGTCATCATCAACATCCTTTGATACATCCTGCCCCCAGACTTATTATTGCTTAGAAAAGTATGTGATCTATCCATAACATTCCCAAGTATTTTGCTTTTACATCCCAATAAATGAGCCTCATCATAACCACTTTCTCTCAGCCTGAACAAAACCTTATCCAATTCATTAATTCTTTCATTTTTGTCACTAGTATTGTCATAAATCCTTTTAAATTCACCATATGGTAAAGAATTCAACAAATGTCCTGGATGCATACTACTGGCATGCAGGAACATATTAACCGAAGTTGATTTCCTAAAGGGTCTGTAACCAACAACTTCACCACTTCTGTATAAGGTTACATCCAAAAAGTTAATCTGTTCCCTATTCCACTCATAAGAGAAAGTGAGACCATGCTCATTATTATTGAGAGTTTCAAAGAAATCAAAAAAATCATTTACATCACCCTTGCAAATAAAAATAAGGTCATCTATAAAACGCATATGTAGTAAAACATTGTTCCTAAAAAATACAGTGGGATAAACAAATTTCTTTTCAAAAAATCCCATGTATATAATGGCATATGAGGGCGCAAAAGCAGCCCCCATAGCCGTACCCTTTAACTTCAAAAATAACTCATTGTTAAAAGAAAAATTATGGGTCAAACAAAATTCAAGCAAATTAATCAAAAAGGTGGTCCTGGGCCCATCACCCAACATATCAGTGATAGATTCCAAACCCCATCTGAGTTTAATATTTGTATATAATGATTTTACATCAGTGGTAACCCAATAATAATCACTTTGCCACTGAATTTTAGACACTTCATTTATCAGGTCCTGAGTATTAGAAATATGTGCTACAACCTTCTTCAAATGTGCCTTCAGATGAAAATCTAGAAAAATTTTATTATTCAAAAAGGAACCCACCCCTGAGACAATGGGCCTGCCCGGAGGGTTTTGTAAGCATTTGTGCACTTTGGGAAAAGCATATAGAATAGGTGTCATAGGTTTTTTAATGTGCAATTTACACACATCCTTATGCTCAAAAAAACCCAGACGTTCCCCTCGTTCTAATAAAGCCAAAAGTTGATCATTATATTCCACTACGGGGTCCCTGGTTAACCTTTTATATTCATCTACATTTTCCAATAAATCAATTACCATAGTACAATATTTGTTTATCCAAAATAACCCAATTACCTCCTTTATCAGCACATTTAAATATAAAATTAGTCCTCTGTTGTTTGAGGCTCTTCAGAGCAAACCATTCATTTTTGCTCAGGTTATAACACTTCTCATTACTCAAAAACTCAGCAAGTGCTGTAAACATTTCTTTAAACAGAACCTTTAAAAATAAAGAAATAGCAGGCACACTAATGAAAGGTACAAATTTATTTTCAATTTTCAAATGGGGTAATGGTAACTTCCCATATCCAGTCTGGTAGCAACTAGAATTATCCACTATTTCATCCATACTAAAAGATTCAGCATCCTCATAGTCATATAAAGACATGTTCAATAAATCCTCATCCAAATCATTATTTATGTTTGAATTATTTAAACAAACACTCACAAAAGAATTTGTAACATTTCTATGAAAACAAACTTTTAAAAGCAGCTTCCTGCTAAATGCCTTTAACTCCAAGTATAAATCGGCAAAAGAAGGACAGTGTGTAGGTACAAATTTACTACCTTTTAATAACACAGCTTTCATATCACTAGTAAGATTAAAACCAGATAAATTCACAAATTGTAAAGTCTGTGCATTATGTTCACATACCAGTTCCTTATTTAAAGCAATTTCTTCCCTTCCTGCCATTTCTCCCCCGACTTGATTTACCAGTCTGAAAAGAATGTTCAGTAGTGGGAGAAATTGAAGTGTCATTTCTGTCTTCAGTCTCCATAGTCAAGGAAGACGAAGAGGCAGCAAAAGTAACATTTCTAGAAACATTTTGCTCAGCTGAAGACGCTGACATACTTCACCTCTTCTGGCTACCGCTTCTGACCTTTGACCTATCTCGCGCCGGCTCACGCTGCCATGAAAAAATAATTAGTTTCATAATCTTTTAAGTCCCTTAACAGTTTATTTATTTTGCGCTGAATGATTTCACTCTCTAGTTTTGAAATTTTCTCATTAATCTGTGAAATCTGCACCTATAACACAGGTGCACCTGTCTACAGGCTGAGCAAAGAAAGTGATGGTTATCTGCCTCTCAGGTGCCAGGATTTACAATGTCACTATGGTCCTTCACTCCAAGTACAAAGGATATGGTCATTCAACACGTGGGAGTGAATGACTTGAGACACATCTCCTTAGGTCAAACAAACAGGGTCCGATGGAGCTATCAGATTATGCAACTGACATCTGTAAGACAGGAGTATTGGGCAGTATCCTACTATCACCATGAATGATGCCACAATACAAACAAAAGATAACCAACTTCAATTACACTTGTACAGTGATCTTCTTAGAATGATACACAGTTATCAGCCTGGGAGGATATACTGACAATCCTGGCTGCTTTGCTGGGGATAGTCTGCAGCTCTCTTCTCATGGCTTTCATATATTGGCCATCATCTTTTCCTTCCCCATAATGAATTTTCTAGGCAAGGTTGCACACCTCAAATTTCCTACAAAGACCAAATAAATAAAACTCTAACGGTAGCACTGATCAATGCTAGAAGCAAAAAAATGTTGCACTCCATACAGGCATTCTTAATTTTTGAAGATCTAAACATCATTGTAGTTAGTGAAATGGTTTCAGAACAATGTTAGCACCTCTATAGTACCGGGTTTTACTGTCTACCACTCTTCCATACCCAGTACAGAAACTGATGGCAAAATTGGCAGGGGCATGCCTGAATTAAGACACCATATTATATCTTTAAGACAGGACAGTGACCTTGAACAACTTCATACCATTTTCATGGTAAACAGAACTTTGTACCATGCAACAGCAGGAAAGGACATCCTTCTCCATATAACCCTACACTATTCTCTTGGGAGACTTCAACTATCCCTCTATTAACTGGGAAACTTACACCACCTCAAGTAAATATACACACAGATTCCTGGATTTCATTAAGCTTTGCTCCCTAGATCAACGGGTTCAAGTCCCAGCTAGGGGCTCAAAAATATTGGACATGGTTCTTACCAATGCTGCCAACCTCTATGCTCAGTACCTACAGTTACTGCATCCCTGGTGAAATCTGACCATTGTTTGATAACACTCACTGTAAGAGTAAAACCTGACTTACCACAAAGCCCTTCTGTCTTTAGAGACTACTCTAAGGCAAAATCAATCCAGCTAACTGATGACCTGATGAATTTTAAGCACTCTCTTCACCTCGATGACCCCACCTTGCATGCTGCAATATCTGTGGATAATATCGATGCCCACCTCAAAGCACGCATTAAGGCATATGTTCCCATAGACATAAAAAATGACAGACAAATTCAGGAATAAACCCCTCTGCTGGGACCAAAGAATAAACAAACTATACAACATTGCTCATAAAAGCAAACTTAATACTGCATCATCTGAAGTACTCCTGAAGTATGGATTTAGAATTGCTATTTCTGCTAAGGATAATCACAAAGTCTTCTTCGGTAATTTCAGAAACCTTAGAGGCAATTCCTGGCAATGTTCAAAGCTAGGACCCACCAACACTTACTCATCCGCTAAGGGCATAAACATATTAGTGGACACATTCGGCTGTAACTCTACCTTGGCATCTCCCTCTAACTTTCACCAATTTATTAGTTCACCCGCACCACTACCTCTGATTACCTACAACCAACTACTGCATGCTCTCTCCATGGCCAAAATCCTTTGCTCCAATGGTCCTGAAAATGTGTCAAGGATGCCTTCTTGTCATCACCAGACACTGTCTGGTAGACTCGCTACTAAGCCTATTCAACCTCAGCCTCACTTCGCTTTACTCAAGAGACTCAAGCCCCAGAGAGGCAAAAAAATGGCAAGATGGTACACAGTGCTGAAGAGACAGGTCACAGATACTAATGGTAAGCATGGTTTACTCCACTGAAAAACTTCTCAGTATTTGAACCAGTACTTTTATAAACGTTATTGAAGTAAAAGCCATCTCTCATGATAAACACGAAAGGAGTCGACACAAACCATTAATACAGTTAGCATTGTTTCTAATTAGTTGTAAAATTCCATTTTATATATATATATATATATATATATATATATATATATATATATATATATATGCATTTAATTGAGATACTAAAACATTTAAAATGCATTCTTCATTCATGTAAATGCATTCAATAATTACATTAACCACTCTGACAATGGTCTGGCAAACACACAACATTGGAGACACATTATTGCTAAGATTCCTGCTCAGTTTGCACCTTTGATGCTAGATATACTGCTTGCACTGCTTCAAGTACAATAAGTAGAAGAAAGAAGCTGGAAAGAAAAAACAAACATGAGAAAAACTACGGAATGATAAGGTTCAAAAGCTAGGTGTCAGTACTGATGTGAAATCTACACACCTAGCAGTGCACATCAAAAACTATGAACGGTAGAATAGGATCAAGACATTCATAATTTAAGGGCACCAAACTGGACCAAGACTTTCATCTCATCTTCCTAGATTACATCAAAAATGGGTGGATACTGCTTTGAGGCATCATGTGAGATTATATGGACTTAGGGTGGGTACAGAAAGTTATCAGCAGGAAGATGGTAGTACCACATAGAAAACTGGCACAATGCTACTGGAGAGCCTGGCCTACAGAACAATCCAGACCCAAACTTAATGAACTTGCTCTGCATACCCACAAATCAAATGGGCCTAATGTTACCCATTCCAGGGACTTAAATATGGCCTGTGACTTAATTTGGACATGCTGGTGGGACAGATTTATCTCCCGGAGACTGCCACATGTTTGGAACATGCTACCAATTCATGTGAGACAGAGCACCTCTATGGACAATGTTCAAGAGGAACCTGAACGAGTGGCTAGAGCACCGGAAATTCTTACCAGGGATAGTGCCCACAACCCTCCTGAACATGGGCAGTCATCGCTAAATGCAATCTCGGATACTGACTAGAACTTTTATGGTATTACATTGGGTTGAAACTGTTATGCTTAAAATGACCTTTGGGTCAATAGCCTAGTAATCTCCTATGATCCTACGGTATGGATTTGGCATAATAGATCTGAATGACAGAACTACAATGTGGCTGTGAGATGGACATGCCATTGCATACATTTCTTATTATCAAAGTGTATTAAGCAGTGCAATGTCAGGCATGCTGTCCATGAAAACAATGTGAAAGGCAATGAAGCTATGTGTACATTCAATAAATATACACATAAATGAGTGAAAATGTACTGCAGGTGCATTACAGCAGCAATGACTTGGCAAATGACTACAGGATAATGAAGCTTGCAAGGAGCTGGTCAAACAAAACACAGTAACAAGCAAGGTGTCATACATAACTAGGGTTCCACATCAATTTATTTTGAAAGATAAGTCAGTACAATGCAGAAGTACTGCAAAGATAGCATTTTGATAATGAATTTACCTAAACTGAACAAAACTGAGATGAGAAAACTATATGAACCTATTGTTTTAGAAGATGCAGCTGAAGAAAACTGCACTGTCAAAAATACATTACTGTATGAACATGACAAGAAAAAAAAAAAGACACAGAGGTACAAGACGTATAAATTACTTTTGCAGGGAGGAATCCCTGTCCATAGTGCACAGTATATGGGACTTTTCATTGTGTGGTCTGGTTGCAGTTTTGGTGAGAATCTCTTCAGGGCCTTTGTGTAGCTTTCCTTTCTGTTGCATTCAACTGCTGTATGTTTCATCCAGGGTATCTCCTAACATAAGACAATAGCAGATGCACTGAACCCATAAACATCTGGGTTAATACTACTACTCAGGAAGCAGCCTGGGATTGGGTGCTACTCTTCTGCTTCTGCTGAGAAAAGGAGCAAAGATCACCGATTCCTAACAGTCTGCAGCTGTGCTGAGACCAGCAGTATCACCAGGACCAGACAGATGGCACTTCCAGTAAATAACTATGGACAAGCACTCTCCCACAATTTCTGTAGTCAGCCTGATTGAGATTGGTATCTTGAGACAAGGCAAGAATTTTCATATTGTCAGATGATCACTTACTACTTCAACAACATAATGCAGTATATGAGAGATGTATGTACCTTAAAGTCACTAGAGGTTAAAAGCTCATACTACCACCACCACTGATGCATGGACCGTCAAGCAGCTCACCCAACAACACACCTTCCCACAAACTCGTATAAAAACACACAGTCCATACTTTGCAGAGGTTCTAAAGCTTAACATGCCCAAACCACAATGACCTCTGAAACGAGACGAGGGTTTTATGCACTTTTAGCAACATTCCATGCCTGCAACTTGGGCAAAGACTACCATCTCACATAGTAACCCGGATCACACTATCCCAGATGTCAAGTTCACAAGACAGTCATCCATTCAACCTAATATTCCAGTCAAGAAAGAGTGATGCTTGTATCTTGCCAGGATTCACCAGATCACACAGGCACTCAAGTCCTTGAACAGCAAAGTACCATTACGACTTTGTCATTGAACATATGGGTGCGAATGACATGAGATGCATCTCCTGAGACGATATGGAGACAGAGCACTTTGACTATGTGACCCAAGCAGGCATGAGCTTAGAATTAAGCAAATTTTACCTTCTCCAAGAATAATACCATGACACGAAGAAAAAAATAATTACTTCAATAACTGGCTTAGTTCTTGGTGTCATTTGAAAGGGTAAAATATCTGAAAGCCTGGAAGGATATGGTCGACAGATTTCATTGCCTGGTCAGAGACAGTCTGCATCTGTTCCTACCAGGATTTCACATACCGGCTCAAAGATTATACACTTCTAGTGCCTTTTTTAAGCAATGTCAACTGGATTGACCTCTCAAATAACAAAACAAACTAAGGAGAATATAGAAGTACCACTGATCAGTGCTAGCAGCCTAAACAAAACACTCCACGGACTAAAGCGCGCCTCACTTTGATAAGTATAGACATCTGTGCAGTGACAGAGCCATCATTCAAATTGTTGGAAGAAGCAAGCACATGGCAAACCCTAAAATAAAAAAAAAAGTTGGTGGAATCACAACATATACAAACTTTATAATGAGGGAAAATTATACCTAAGAATAAAAAGTGCAACACCAACAGAAAATGACCTCAAAAACCTATGATGTCTTATAGACGTGGAACAAGTATTAAAGATATTCTAGTTCATGTTTATTTTATTTTTTCTGCTGCCAGTCTAACAAAGTATTTCTGATTATGGTTTTAGAGCATGTGGTCATTGTAGTATATGTAACCAAACAGTAAATTCTTTTGACTGTATAAATGGAAAGAAATTTAATGTGAATGGTAATTTTAGTTGTAACACAGAGGGTATTGTACATGTACTCAAATGTGAATGCAATTTATTTTACATAGGTGAATCAAAAAGAAGTTTGAGACAGGTTCTTAGAACATCTGAGAAATATTAAAAATGAAAAGGTAGAAAGCCCTTTAGGCTTTCATTTTAAAAAATATCATAACAGTGATGGTAAGAATTTAACAGGCACAATTTTGGAAAAAGGTAAGAATTTAACAGGCACAATTTTGGAAAAAGTACATTGTGTGAAAGGTATGTGCTTGAAGAATAAACTACAATGGAAAGAAGCACTGTTTATTTTAAAATTTGACACTTTACACCCTAAGGGGTTAAATAGAGAGCTTGATTGTAAATGGCTGCTGTAATTAAGTGTTTTTTAATTGTTTTATTAGAACAGTTTTTTACTATATAAAGGAATGAGAAATGGGTTTTGTCATACTCTGTTAAAAGGCTTATGCCGAGGCGCTGGAGAACATCAATTGTTGGTACTATAAAATAAATTCTTTGGATATACTGGCTGAGTCGTTTCCTGGACTATTTTTTCTTCTTGGTGGTTTAATATACCAACAGAAAATAAGTCTGATCATTAAATTAAGCAAGCAACTTAGAAACCTAATGAAGACTACTAAGGTCAAACTTGATAAAGACATAGCTAAACAGCCAGACACAACCATAAGGCCTTTTTCAGCTACATCAACAATATCAAGAGCAATATACAGCAATGTGCTGAGCTGAATGTAAAGGGCACCACCTATACTGAAGCTAAATGAAACTTAAAGGTCATGCTGCTAAACACTAGGAGTCTTAACATGAAACTGCACTCATTGCAAACTTTCCTTGCCCTGGAAGATGCTGACATTTGTGCAGTCACTGAAACCTGGTTCAAAGCTGCAGAAAGCACCCCAGCCTTACAAGGTTACTCATCCTACCACATTTTCAGACCCCAACTGGAGGGCTACAAAGCCAAAGGAGGTGGGGTTCAATATTTATCAAAATGCATACACACCTTCAGGCTGGTCAAACAGTATGACACACAGGAGATGCTCCACGTGCAGTTAACTGTTGGCAAAACACCTTTTCAAATCATAGCTAGCTACATACCTCTAAACATGACTCAGGACACCCACTCCACCTATCTGGACTTACTTGAACCCATCAAGATTAAACCAACTACCTTGATCTTGGGTGACTAACTACCCAACCATAGAGTGGAAGACCTATGCTAGCCCAAACACGAACATCTAGAAATTCCACTACTTTGTCAATGCCAATGCACTGGATTAGCTGGTTGACACCCCCACGAGAGGTGAAAATATCCTGGACCTGATACTAACCAACATGAGTAGCCCCTGTAGCACCCCTACAATGTCATCCTTCTTGGTAAGATCCGACCATAAAGTGATCAGTTTTGAAGTCACCAACTCCCCTGAACCCCCCGCCAGGATCAAATTAAAAAAAAACTTTTCCAAAGCTGACTTCAACCTCCTGAGAGCAGGTATAAGCAGTTTCACAGCCACTGTCCCTTCATTTGAACTAGCACTAATGTCCAAGCCTACACCAGAAAACTATATGAGCACCTACACAGGTGAATGGACTCAGCAATACCGGACAAGACCAAATCCTCTTCCTCAAGGAAGAGTAAACCTGTCTGGTGGACAGCAGCAATAAACAAACTCTATAATAAAAGGAACAATTTGCCATTCAGGACCAAGGAGGAGCAGGTGCCAAGTTGGAAGCACTCCCTCCTTTGAACAAGCAAAGAAAGTCACAGGTGAAATCCTTGAAGGCTAACTTGGAGTCCAAATTAGCCACATCCACTAAGGACAATCACAAGACCCTCTTCACATACATCCACAATCTCAAAGGTAACACCCAAATCTGCTCTTAACTGAACACAAATGCCACAGATATGGCCAACCTGCTGGCAGACAGGTTCAGTGAAAACTTCACCCCCCCCCATCCCATCGGTAAACCAGGACATCCCCAGCACCTGCCTCCCTCCCATCATCACAAAGGAAAGTCTGTAATGCCTTCACAAAAGGCTAAAAAATACAGCCTCCATAACAACATCCCTGGCTGTATGCTACATGAACTCAGGCATGAGCTCTCAGTGCCATTAGGCACCCTATTCAACCAAAGCCTGAACACCCGCTTCATCCCAGCCAAATGCAGTAGACCCAGTGTCATCTTTCTACACAAAGACAGAGCATCCACCGACCCAGGCAATTTCAGGCCCATCAGCCAAACAAGTCAAATCTGCAAAGTCATGGAATGCATTATCATGGACCTTATAAACAAGGACATTGGTAACCTTCAAATGCTTGACCCCGCACAGTTTGATTTTGTTAGAGAGAGATCATGCCCGTTAAACTTGGTCGACATCTTCAAAACAGTCACCAAAGCCATGGACAAAGGGAATATGGTGCACACTGCCTACCTTGACCTAGCCAAAGCCTTTGACATTATTCCCCACTCGAGCATAACAGATAAACTCTCACAGCTAGGCATCAGCCCGTATGTTAGCAGATGGGTAGTTAACTGGCTCACTTATAGAACCACTCAGTCAAAATAGGGTAAGCCATCTCTAGTAGCAGACCCATAACGAGCGGGTGTACCCCAAGGATCAGTCTTGGGGCCTCTACTGCTTGGGAGATGCTTTTCTGAGGTGCAAGACAAAACCAGTGGTCTTTGGCTGACCAAGTCTGCAGATCACTGCAAGCTGAGTCCTTTCAAATTCCCTTAGTGATGTGAACATCCTCCAAGAGGGCCTTACCCAAACTAATGAGTAGTGCCAGAAGCATGGCCTCAAACTGAATGCCAAGAAATGCATCATTATTCCCTTTGGGGAAAATAGCGCCCCCCACTAATTATCACATTAATAACAATGTGCTTAGCATGCAATCACTCATGAGGGACTTGAACACCCAGGTTGATAGCAAACTGACTTTTAACCACCACATTGCCTCCGTTGTACAGAAGGCTTTCCACATGGCCCACCTCATAAGTAAGGGTATTTCATCTAGGAACAAGGAGGTCATAACATCCCTATACTCCTCCCTTATCAGACCCATTATCAAGTACAATGCCCCCTTCGGCATGTACCTTGCCAAGCAAATGCAGCAGCTGGAGAGACCAGGAAAATCCAGGGTCTCAAACACCTATCCCATACAGATAGCCTAAAAGCCTCACCCTCTACTCAGTCTCATACAGACTGCTCAGAGGTGACTTGTGTCTGGCATACAAGGCCGTCTCAGACCCAGCCTTGATGGAGTTGTTGCATATTCATAAGTCAAACTCCACTCGTACAACCCACACGCAAGGCCTCAACCTGGTCTGTGACATTAACAGAACTTGTTGGTGGGATAGATTTGGGTCCCAAAGACTCTCCCATTTGTGGAATAGACTTCCTTTCCATGTCAAGCAGACTACCTCACTAGCCCTCTTTTAGAGGAACCTGGATGACTGGATGGGAAACAGAAAAAACACCTGTGGGATCCCATCTGTGTCCCTGCAGGACAGGGGAAACAGGTGTTGATTTGGGGGAACATGGGCCGAAATTCTTGGCTAGGCTTACAATGACCTCCGGGCCAATAACCTAGTATTGTCCTATGAACCTATGGATGTAGCAGTATAGGGGTCCGAATAGAGAGATTATATATCAGCAAGCAAAGGAGAGTCATATTGCTGGAATTTAATTCATCCTCAAGTCTTGGTGAGTACCTTTACTACGTGGACCTTGTTTTTCAAAAAAAATCTCAAGATGACACTGATATACAGACTGTATTTTATACAGTATATATCATGTACAGAAGTAGGTTACAAAATAAAAAAGATAGCTGGGAACACAAGACGCTGGATAAAAAGGTGCCCAAATCCTGGTATGCACACTGGTTCCAGGAATGGAAAAAGTGACAGTGTAGAATTCTCTACACACGGAAATATTCCTACAATGGGGACAGGCCAGGCCCATAGGGCGGATTGCTTTCCCTGTTGTATCAGGAAGTAGCAGTCCACAAAAACTGATAAACCAAAAAAGAGCCATAAAGAACAGTGGACTATCGAGGATAAGAAAGAAATTATGCAGTGTTACTACTGTGCAAGAAGCCCAGAATTTCTAGACAGAAGACATACAAAAAGATTAAGAGAGAAATTAGAGGAAAGGAAAAATTCTTCCAGAAGAAAAACTGTCAGAACCTTCAAATGCAAACGTATTCATTAATACAACAGATCCATGAAAAACACTACACAGACCAAGAAATCTTGGGCCACTTAGAAAAAGAAGCTACTACTGAGGAAGTGCGAAAATATCAAGAACAAAATCTAGAGACTTTTGAAAGGTATAAAGAAATATCGACATGGGAAGAAAGAGATCTGACATGGTGCAATATTAATGCAAATTAATCAACACAAAAAGGACAGCCCCAAAGATATTCAGAGAGAAATACAGGCAAAGGCATCCATATATGGAAATTTTCACAATTAAAAAAAAAATCACAAAGAGGGAACACAGAACAGCAAATTAGTAAAGTAGTAGTTACAAAAATAGAAGTTGAAGTTATGGAATACTTGTGAAGTGAAGGACTTAGTATAGAAAGGCTAACACAGGTTAAATCACAGCATGATGGAACAGCAAGTCCCCAAAGTAAAGAGAAACAGGAGGAGCAGGAGAGTCTTTAGAAATATGAACATGGGAAAGAAAGATTTAATATGGTGCACTATTTAGGCAAAGGAGAAAGCAAAACTAATCAATACAAAAAGAGCAGCACCAACGATATTTGGAGAGAAACACAGGCAAAGACATCTAGACATGGAAAATTTTACAATACAAAAAATAACAACAGAGGAAAAGGATTAGTAACGGACAAGTTAAAGAAATAGAAACTGAGGTTACATTTTACCTGCAAAGTGAAGGATTTAGCGTTTAACTCTGATACCATCACAGTAGGATACAACAATGGATCCCCAAATTAAGGAGAAACCAGTGGAGTGGGAAACATCTGATCAGTTGCTATATGAAGATACTTTGGAGCCTGCCATAAGAAACTAGTACAAAACATTCAGCTGGAGTTGCACAGCAAGGGAAGGAACAGGAAACTGTGGCAACTGTGATGCAGTTAATGTAGGCCAGTGAGTTTCCATATAAAAGAGCAATGGATGACACAAGATGAAAATGAAGAGAATGTGGCACAGGAAGATGCTCTGGAACTTTCTACAGCATGTCTACAGGAAGTGGAGAGCAAACAATTTGCCCTCAGTTTAGAAGGCAATGACCTGAAAGAGTTGCTTGATTTAATAGAGATGGACAGACATATTACGATCAATGATAGAAAGACTACAAAAAGATAATAAAACCCAAAAAGTTAAAAGTTTGATTAAACAAATGAACACATTAATTAGGAAAAGTCCCTCAATATTCATGCAATATAACAGACATAAATAAGATATATTACTGTGCAGCTAAATTAATAACAGGTAAAGTCTCACCACAAAAAATGGGTAGTAAGGGGAGAAATCAAATGAGATCATGTAAGCAGCGAACAGATAAAACTATAAAGCAATTAAGACAAGAAGTGTCACTGTTAGAACAGTACAGAAGAGGAAACAGATTAACAAAAATACTAAGAAAGGTCAATGTGATAAAAGCAATACACAGAATCAGATCAGGATCGATCATGCATTATCACAAATAATAAACTTTGATGTGACAAAACCAATACACAGTATCAGATCAGGATCTATGTTGCATTATCACAAATAATAAACTAAAAATATCAGCACAGGCAGAAAAACTTAGTACACAGATAAATATAATGGAAAAGTACAAAAATAAGCAATTTACTGATGACCCAAAAAGGTTTTACAGAGAATTGGGAAACAAGGTAAAAGGAAATGAAATACCACCAAAAAAAGAATAGAGAGATACATTTTGGAGAAATACCTACAAAGATCCTGAGGAACACAAAAAAGATGCTAAGTATATAGGATATGAAATGGGATGAAGTAATGGCCAAATAGATAGAAACAAAGTTAAAAGCTCCTAAATTGAAAACCTCTGGTCCAGATGCTGTATCTAAGTTCTGGTTAATGCCCTTACATGAAGATTTTGCTATGAGTAAGAACTCTTTATATGCACACCCCTAATCAACACCAGCCTGGTTAATAGGAAAAACAATACTCATACTTAACAGCGAACCTGCAAGCTATCTCCATGGACAGACTTCAAAAAGCATTTGACAGTATCTCAAGTTCATGGATAAAAGAGTACTTAAATGTGGGGTGGGAGGTTGGCATAATGGTTCATAGGTTCATACTAGGCTATCTGCCCTTGGGCATTTATAAGCCTAGCCAGAGTTGTGTGGCTTTCACCACCCCTTAGGTTGAAGAATACTATACCCATTAGTTTGCCGTGCCTCTGTCCAGCAGTGATACAGAGATGATCCCCGGGGTAAACCTACGATCTCCCATCCACTGGTCAAGATTCCTCTTGAACAGAGCCAGCGAGGTGCTCTGTCTCACATGGACCGGGATTCTGTTCCACAGCATAGGGAGTCTCTGGGTGATGAATCTGTCCCTCCAGCACGTCCTATTTATATCTGTGTTGAGGTTTAAGTCTCTTGCTCTTGTGGCTCTGGTGGATTTGGATTTTTTGAAATGGAGCATGTCCATTAATTCCGGGTTGGACATGGCCTTGTATGTCAGGCACAGGTCACCTCTGAGCAGACGGTATGCGACTGAATAGAGCTGGAGTTTCTTCAGTCGGGCAGCATATGGCATATTTTTGAGCCCCTTTATCCTTTTGGTGAGGAACTTTTGGGGTCTTTCCAATTTCTGCAGGTGTCGGGTAAGATACATTCCGAATGGGGCATTGTACTCAATCATTGGTCTGATAAGTGAAGAGTACAGGGGAACAATGACCTCCCTTGATCTGGATGTGAATCCCTTCATAATCAGGTGGGCAATGTAGAAGGTCCTCCTAACCACTTTGGCAATGTGAGTGTCAAAAGAAAGGTTACTGTGAACTTGGGTCCCCAGGTCCCTGATAACCTCTTCTGTGCTTAATGGATTGCCACCTATGTGGTAACTTGGGGTTACCTTGTTTTTACCAAAGGGTATGACTATACATTTTTTGGCGTTTAGCTTAAGGCCATGGCTCTGGCACCAGTTATCCGTTTCTATGAGACCTCTCTGAAGGATATCTGTGTCTGATGGATTTTCAACTATGGCGCCCAGTTTGCAGTCATCTGCAAACATTGTCAGCCACAATCCTCCTACGTTTGCCTGCACTTCTGAAAAGTAGATGCCGAACAAGAGGGGGCCCAGGACTGAGCACTGTGGGACACCGCTTGTGACCAGCTTGGAGTCTGACATGGCACCAGCAACTCTAACCCTGTGGGTTCTGTCCTTGAGCCAGTTTGCAACCCATCTTGTGACATATGGGTTTACATTTAAGCTGGTAAGCTTTTCTATGATACCCAAGTGGGGTATTGTGTCGAAAGCTTTTGCAAGGTCAAGGTAGGCTGTGTGAACTGCCTTACCCTCATCAATGGCCTTGGTGACTGTTTCAAAAAAGTCGACCAAGTTCAAGAGGCATGATCTGCCCTTGACAAAGCCGAACTGGGTAGGATCCAATGTCTGTAGGTCCCCTATGTCTTTATTTATGAGTTCTATTATGATCCTCTCCATAGCTTTGCAGACCAGGCTTGCTAAGCTTATGGGGCGGTAATTACCAGGGTCCGTAGAAGCACCGCCTTTGTGGAGTGGGACCACAGTTGCCGTACGCCACTCTTTGGGTACGTATCCTGTGGTAAGGCTAAGATTAAACAGCAGCCTTATGTGTGGGTTTAGTTCCTCATTGAGTTTGTGTAGCACACAGCCGGGGACACCATCCGGTCCCATTGATGCTGTGTTTTTAGCTTTAGAGAGCAGCTCTCACCTGGGCATTTGAGATGACTGGGAGGCTACACTCTGCTGGGATAGATATTTCTCCTTTTGGAGGGGAGGGAGGAGAAATTTGCACTGAACCTGTCTGCCAGTATGTTTGCAATGTCTGTGGGTTCAGTGATTTTTGTATCATTTTGGACTAATTCTGAGCATATCTGGGAGTTTCCACCCAGATTTCTAACATAGCTAAAGAAGGCCTTATGATTGTCTTTTGAGTCCTTGGCGATTTTTCTCTCAAAGTTGGCCTTGGATGATTTTATGAATGATCGTAGTTTTTTACTAGTATTGATCAGAGATGTTTTCCCTTTTAGGGATTTTGCTCTATCTTGTAGTAGCTTTCTCCTCTTGTTGTAAAGTTTGTTTATGGCTGGGGTCCACCAGATTGGGTGCTTGCCTTTGGTGGAAAGGGTCATGATTTTATTTGGGATTGCTTGATCCATGCAATCCTGGAGGTGCTCGTAGAAAGCATTTGTAAGGGATTCAGCAGCGTGGGTTGTGGTTTCCAATGGCTCAGGGGCCTTGAAGGATACCACACCAGTCTTAAGAAGTGTGAAGTTGGCTTTTGAGAAGTTCTTCACTGTGGTCTTTTTGTTGGGGGTGGGGGTGGGATGTGGATCTCCAGTGAGATTAGTTTATGGTCTGATCTCACCAATGAGGGATATACTTCCGGTGTGGAGCATTTTGTCCCTATGTTTGTGATGATCAGGTCTAGTATATTTTCACCTCTTGTGGGAATGGTGACAAGTTGTTCCATAGCATTTGAGTTTATGAACTCCAGGAACCTTTGGGCTAGGGTATTGGGGCTTGAGTAATGTTCCCAGTCTATGTTTGGGTAGTTGAAGTCACCCAATATGATGGTGTTTGGAGAGACATTTATACTCTCCAGTGTCTTCAGGAAGGCTGTGTGGGGTTCCTGAGTTTGAGAGGGTGGCCTGTAACATGCTACAAACTGTAGAGCAGTTTTGCCTATGGTTAATTGCACATGAATGGTCTCTGATGCTTCGTGAGTTGCCACCAGCCTGGAGGTGTGGGTATCCTTGATGAATATGGATAGACCCCCTCTTTTTGTGGTACGGTCCGGGTTTTGGGGCCAGAACGCATGATATGAGGTAAAACCTGATAGAGCCGGGGTGCTCTCAGGAGCCTTGAACCAAGTTTCAGTCACAGCACAGACATCGATGTTCTCCATACTGAGGAGGGCTTCGAGGGCGTGCATCTTCAGATTTAGACTTCTGGCATTGAGCAGCATTACCCTTAGTTTTTTTCCATTATTGTTTTCTAGGGCGGTGGGTTTAGAATTTGAGCCTTGTCTAAAAAGGCACTATGGGGTGGCAAGAGCCTTTGCCAATATCCGGAAACCCAGGGGTGACAGGTGCAAGCCGTCCCTTGCGAAGCAGCGTGGCTTGTCAAGCATGTCATTCCAGGCAGACAGACATTGGATCCCCTTAGAATGACACCAGAAATTAAGCCAATTATTAAAACTGATCATTTTGTCTCTGTATTGTGGCATCATTCTTGGTGAAGGTAGGAT
This sequence comes from Protopterus annectens, assembly GCF_019279795.1. Taxonomy (NCBI): domain Eukaryota; kingdom Metazoa; phylum Chordata; order Ceratodontiformes; family Protopteridae; genus Protopterus; species Protopterus annectens. The sequence goes on from NC_056746.1 coordinate 141,045,465, forward strand.
ACTGCTCAGGGTCAGGGTCATACCAGCCTGGGCTACATAATCTGAGAGCTCCTCTATGTCTCTTTTCATGTAGTCCAGGGAGGTACATCTCAGGTCATTCACACCAGCATGGACAATGACTGAGTCATACTTGTACTTGCTGTGGAGTGACCTGAGTGCTTGTGTTATGTGGCGGACTCTAGCGCCCGACAGGCAGCTTACTGTGACCCTCTCCCTGTTCAGTCTGGTGAGTGGGACGTCAGTGTGTCTGACTATGGAGTCACCTATGACAAGTGTGTCTGGCACTGTGTTTGGCCTTAAGGGCTGTGACTGATTTGCACACGGACTTTGTGATCTATGTGTTGCTTGTGTTATGTCATGAGGTGGCAGTTGTTTGGGTGTCTGCTTTGGAGGCCTCTGCTGTTTTGGAAGATTTTTGTTCAGTGCCTCCGAGTATGTCTTTGTGTGTTTATGTGTTTGATTTGTAGTTGTGATAGTTCTATGTGAGACTGGGTTTATGGTGTGTGTGGTTACCTTCTCCTCCTGTCTGGTTTTGCCAGTCCTGAGTTGAGAGAGCTCAGCCTCCAGTTTGGCTATATAGTTGCATCTCTCGCATGTATTTGTGTTTTGTGGGAGGAGGAGAGGGTTGTCTGTGTACATGAGGCAATTGTAACCTTGCCTCAGTATTCCCAGATTCACCAGCTGAGCAGGAGAGGATGCTAGCAACTGACCCTTTGACATGCTAGAAGAAATGAAAAAGTTTGCTGTGTAACTGAGTCAGAAAGGACCTATAGGGAAGTGGGTACTGAAGGGGGTTTTAAGCTAGTGAAGTACTTTGTATAATATAGAAGTGCTTTACCTGACTAAAAAATGCTTTAGGAACAAGTGCTGAGCTTTACAGATAGAGAATAGACTGTTTAGATTACAAGTAGAGCAGTTCTAAGGGAAAAAATGAAGAGCAAACTCTACGGAGCCAGAAATAGTCCAACCTTGTCTAACCGGCGCTGCCCGATGGTGCTCTAGTGGCAACTCCGCACTAAATGCAGAAAAGGCAATAAGTCAGTAGTACAGGCTAGCACACTTTAGTGGGCAGCCAAACAATTAAATTAAACAGCAAACAAACACTTTTCGACTTGAATTAGACTAATTTCAACTAAAATGTACTTTTAAGTGCAGATAAAAAATGCAGTAAATAACTATGAAAACAGTTAAAGCTTGCTCTAGGTAAGCAGTAGAAGGTAAAACAAATATAAAAAACAGCAGGATACTTAATCAGGAAAGCAGTCGCTTTTTTTCAGTTCTCTGTAGCCAGGAAGACTCAACAGGACCACGTGGAGTTGTGTCTGGGCAATATGGCTTCAAAAAAATGCCAGAGGCAGATTTTAACCAGGGAACTTCAAAAGAGCTAGAAATGGTCCAAAATGACCAATTACTACAGCTTCTTGTGCTGAGGTCACTTCCCTCAAGGACAGGTAGGCTATTCAAGGCTCCCCACTCCCACTGGTGAGCTAAGAAACTTCCTTCTATCCAAGTAAGGCAATGGACAACACAGGAACTACAACACAGCCCAGGATACAGCAAGGCCTGTAAACTGGCCTAACTAGTTTAGGAGAGGCAGGAAAACAAGGAATATTTTTTTGTTTTTTGTTTTTAAATAGAAACACACAGAAATGCAGAAAAGGCAATAAGTCAGTAGTACAGGCTAGCACACTTTAGTGGGCAGCCAAACAATTAAATTAAACAGCAAACAAACACTTTTCGACTTGAATTAGACTAATTTCGACTAAAGTGTACTTTTAAGTGCAGATCATAAAAAATGCAGTAAATATGGTTAAGGTGTTTACCTTCCAGACACAAAGTGCAGGGTTTGATTCTCATGTTTTAGCTAGGCTTAAAATGGCCCACATAGGAAGTTAGCCTAGTAATAATCTATGAACCTATAAAATACAACCTACACTGATCAACTACATTACAGCAACCAAGAAACAGTGGCAAACAACTTTGCAGTTAAGCCATGATAAAGGACAAATTATTATTCCAGGGATAAAAATTCAAAGGGGGATATTCCAGGGTGACTCTCTGTCACCACTACTCTTTTGCCTTGCCCTTAACACATTAAGCTGTCTCCTTAACAGATTAGGTCATGGCTACAATATGGCTTCCAGAAAACAACAAAGTGTAAAGACTTATCTTTTTGTAGATTTAAATTGTATAGTTCATCAGATGAGGAATTGAAAGAACAACTGCAAATGGTCACAACTTTTTGAGATGAAATAAGAATGTAATTTGGTCTTGATAAATGTGCAAAAGCAACCCTTAAAGCATAAAAGCTGCAACACCAAGAAAACATCAGTCTGGGACAGAAATGTGATATAAAAGAACTTGAGCAAGAGGGAGCATACAAATATTTGGGAACTGATGAAGGATCAACAATAAAACATGAACAAATGTGAATAAAACTTAGGAATATTTCAGAAGACTTTAATACCGAAAACAGCACTGACATCCAAGAACATACCCAAAGCTATAAACCAAATTGCTCTTCCTGTCCTAACTTAGTTTTTTAGTGACTGACTGACCCAACTGTTGGATAGGCTGGACAGGAAAACAAGAAGGATGCTTCATGCTCATCAGTTGATTTATAAAAATCAGTGCACACCAAGATTATATACTTAACATTCTGAAGGAGGTATGGGCCTCCTCGAAACTGATTACATTTATTGACCTGTCATCGTGGGACTGCATACATATCTGCTGACCTCAGAAATCCTAAACATAGTGAAAGTTTTGAAACATGAAGTGAATAAAGTCTACAATGACTTCTGTGCTTAGTTTAGCAGAAGCATATCGGTGTCAAGCGGTAATGGAAATCGAACCAAAAGTAGATAAAAATCAGGCAGCAAATGAATGTGCCAAAAAACAAAAGAAAGAATATAACGTGAAGGACCAGATGAGAAGGTAACAAATGTGGAAAATTCATAAATATAGTTGCAAGTATAGAAAACTCTTGGAACAACCTCATGGCGATCAGGATTCAAATGCAGGAATGGTTAAGGAGAGGTGAATTTAAACCAAAAGAAGAAAGGTTAATATTGGCAGTCCAAGATAGTGGACTACGTACACATTGGTTTGCAAAGTCTATTGAACATGTGGGAGAAATGGACAAATGTAGGTTTTGTAAAACGGATTTGGAAACGGTCGCATCTTGTTGCAGGCTGTGATATACTAATGGCAGAAGGACTGTATACTGAAAGGCATAATAACGTGGCAAGACTGTTGCACTGGGGATTGTGGAAATATAATATCAAAGTAACTGAAAACATGAGCCACAAAGCATTACAGAAAATGAAGTTTATATCACATGGGTCACCCGTTACCAACAGTTCAAAAAATAGATGCCAGAAAACTAGATATAGTAGTCCATGAAAAGAAAACATAAATAGCTCTGATCATTGAAACTGTTACACCCAGTCACTACAGTGCCTTATGTACAGAGACACACACAGTCATAAAATACTAGGATTTGCAGGCAGAAATGAGGGCAATGTGGAAGAAGGACATGCAGACAGTTACAATAGTAGTATGAGCAACGTGTCTTATCAAAAGGAAATTACAATTGCACTTAGATACGTTACCGATGCACACAACTCCATACAAACTGCAGGAGGAGTCATTACTGAGCACATTGCAGGTGCTGTGAAAAGGACTTCTGGCTAACAAAGACTGAAACAATACTAATTTTATGAAATTTAATCATACTTTGACTTAGGACTGGGATCCATTCCCGGTCATGGTATTAGAAACCCAAAAGACGAAGAAATTAAAAAAAAAAAATAAGCTGTGGATACAGCAAACCTTCTGGTTGATAAACTTCACCCCTCTTTTTCCCAGGTAATCTTACAAGAAACATCAGAAACCCATGCACACCCAGCTATCATGCAGGACCAAGTACTGAAGGTACTCTCATAGGCCAAAATATACAGCATCTAGGGACTCGGCCCTAAGTGCACTGTTTAACCTCAGCTTCCAAAGAGGTTTGTACCAAGTGAATGGAGGACGCCAACGGTCATGGCCCTGCACAAAGGAGGGCTATCCACTGACCCATGCGATCACTGACTCACAAGTCTGACCAGCCTCATATGTAAAAGCCATGAAAAAATTGATTACTTCGATAAGACATAGGAAACCTCAAAAACTGTTCATCCCAGTTTGGCTTCAACAAAGGCACATCTTCCCAAAAAACTTAGTGGACTTTTTCAAAAAAAAAGTCACAAAAGCTGGCCAAAAAGAGGAAATGCTGAAGAAGGATTCATATGGTCTTCCAGAACCTCAGGAATGGATTTGGAAAGGGAAAGGAGGGAGGGAAGTTGTATAGAATGGGCATAGATTAAATGATCTGGCATTATGTTAAGTACATAACGACCATATCCTATTCATCCCATTAGTCCGATCCAATTGATGGATCAGGGTTACAAGCTATCAATGACTTGAGTGGTGGTATGACAGGAGACCTTTGAGGATACTGGCCCCCAAAGGAAACCCTACACCTGGAAATATCATCTAGTTTATAATGCTTGGCAAAGATAACAATGTAGACCAGGATGCTGCAGCACAAATTTCATCAGCTGAAGAATTCTTGAAGAAAACTAAGGAAATAGCAACAGATCTAGTAGAATGAGCTTTTGGCTTGAATGGTAAAATGGTTTATTTTGCATAGAATAAACAAAGGAAATGCAGTCAGATAACCAACTGGAATGGGAAGTTATTTCCAGCTTATTTGTGTCAAAGGGCTGAGAATCTTTCATGAAGGGTTTAGTTCTATTGTGATAAAATCTTAGTTGCCCGTTAACATCTAGGGAGTGGAGAACATATTGTCTGCTGTTGGAATGGTTCAGAAAAAAATACAGCTGAATGTACAGACTGATTAAAATTTGTGTCGGTCACAACTTTTGGAATAAAGAATGGATATATGCATGGCAAAACTCTTGTCATTATAAAAAATGATGTATAGGGAATTGGAAGGCGAGGCCTATAACCAACACAACTCACGGGTATTCAGAATTTGTGGCCACATTGCAAACACTTCTTGAAGCTCTTCTCGCTATCCGTGTTGAAGAACTAGTTATCATAACAAAATACAAGTGCACAACAGTCAGAGAGCACTATCTTTAACTTACTAGCTAATAGATGTTGTGTCTTTCGGCTTTTCCCGGCTAGGGGTCGCCACAGTGGAACTCCGGTCCGCTAATGATTGGTAGTTGATTTTTACGTGCAGAGTTACCAGCCCTGATGCACAACCTTCAACGAAGGTATGCCCATTCACGCACGTCTCCACGCAGAAGACGCTTTAGCTGAGAATCAAACTCCCGTCTTACTGTGAGGCGACAACGCTACTGCAGCACCACCTGAACCAGAAAAAATATATGCTTTTAGAACACAAAAAGAAATCTGCAAGTCTGCCAAATACTCAACGTGGAAGAGAAAGGAGTATAAATTCTTTAAATATCTTCAGAAGAAATGCCTAGCAATACACGAGAAAAGTTCTAAGTAGCTCTAGTAAAAATTTAAGTTTGAAATAGCAATTGCCAAAAACAGCAAAAATAAGTGTTTTAGGTGGAGCACTTAGCTTTGCGTTAAGATTGCGACCGTTCACTATGGTAGCAAACAAAATCTAGGGAAGGAAGCTGCACTGTGGGAGAGAAAAAATTAAAAGAGCTTGAGGCTGGAACACTAGTTTTGCTGGTTCAGATCTGACAAAAGGCCTGAATATCCAGCAATTGGAAGGTATGAATAGGATTTCAAGGGTAGTTATGAAACTGGGAGAATGTAAAAGCCATGGTAAACCTCTCAATTCATAGGTTCATACTAGGCTATCTGCCCCAGGGCATTTATAAGCCTAGCCAGAGTGTGCATGGCTTTCGCCACCCATATTAAATTAATTTTGCTATTCCCTTTTTCAAGGTTAATATACTGTGCCTCTGTCTAACAGTGACACAGAAGTGATACCCGGGGTAAACCTACGATCTCCCATCCACTCATCAAGATTCCTCTTGAAGAGAGTCAATGAGGGGACTCTGCCTAACCTGGACTGGGATTTTATTCCAGAGTGAAGGGAGCCTCTGTGTTATGAATCTGTCCCTCCAGCATGTCCTATTTATTTCAGTGCTGAGGTTCAAGTCCCTCGAGCTCGTAGCTCGATGGGATTTGGATTTTCTGTGGTGCAGCATGTCCATTAGTTCCGGGTTATACATGGCTTTATACGTCAGGCACAGATTGCCTCTGAGCAGGCGGTATGCCACTGAGTAGAGCTGGAGTTTCTTTAACCGGGCAGCATACGGCATCTGTTTGAGCCCCTTGATCCTCTTGGTGAGGTACTTTTGGGGTCTTTCCAGTTGCTGCAGGTGTCTGGTAAGGTACATCCCAAAAGGGGCATTGTACTCAATTATGGGCCTGATGAGGGATGAGTAAAGAGGCACGATGACCTCCCCTGATCTAGATGTGAATCCCTTCATGATTAGGTGGGCTATATAAAATGTTTTTCTAACCACTTTGGCCACGTGGTTGTCAAATGAGAGATTGCTATCAACTTGGGTCCCCAGGTCCCTAATTACTTCTTCTATACTTACTGGATTACCACCTATGTGGTAATTTGTGGGCACTTTGTTTTTGCCAAAGGGGATGACTATACACTTTTTGGCGTTTAGCTTGAGGCCATGGCTCTGGCACCAGTTCACATTAACTCAACATTCTTGTACAGGACATTCCCCTACATAATGTGCAAATTAACAGCCAACTGAACAAATTGATAAGATTTCAATTTACTGTTCACCCACATCACTGGCACCACACAACTCTGGTCAAAATGTAAATTTAGTCAAAGTTACTACAATTGCAACAGAACTAAATGCTCTAATTTCTCAATACTTAATGCCAAAGCAGCACCCTGCCTAAGCTATCATACAGTAACACAACAAAGACAATGGTTTCAACTACAATACAGAACACAATATATTAAGACTCTTTGCTGCCTTTAAAAGAATAATTTACAAAGAATTACATTTTACCTTTTTACCCAATAAGCCTTTTGGTCCAATGACATTTTCAAATAAGTGTTTTCCAACATGGGCGTCCACAGCAGACAAAGGATCATCAAGTAAGTAAACAGACGAATTCCAATATACGGACCGTGCAAGACTTACTCTCTGCTTTTGGCCTCCAGATAAATTTACACCCTAGTTAAAACAAAAAAAAAATGCTGAGTCTAAAGAAAATAAATTACTATGAATATTACAGTTAAATAATGATCAACCAGTGAAGAATGCTTCCTTTTGTTTACTTATGTTATATAACAAGCAATTACATTCAAATATACTTGATGTCAAACACAACAAATGCGCAGAAGTTAACTGATGACGAACACTTAACATTTAAAAGAACATAGAAAGTTAAGTACTAGGCTCACTGGTAAGTTTTGTTTGATGGCATCTCAGACCACTGTCATTAACTGTACTGGGTAACAACTTCCGCATCTCCCCCTCCAATCAAACAGTACAGAGTATTACCAGTGTATATGATGCAGAAACAGAATTTTTTGGGGTGCGGACAAATGCTATGTAAGCAAACTAAGCAGGTTATAAACACCCTAACATCAATGATAGGTCTGATGAATGCTGACTACAGAGGAACATTGACCCCCCCCCCGACCTAGATGCTATACCTTTATAAGTTGCACAGCACAGAATGATTTCCTCACTACCATAGTCGCACGATGGTCAAAACCTAAATTGCTTGTCTGTCCCCAAGTCCCTGACTACTCAGTCAACTCTTACGAGTGTGTTGTCAATATGATAGTTACCAGGGGTGTTTGCCTTCCAAATGGATACCACTATGCATCTCTTGGCATTTAGTTTTAGCCCATGGCTCTGACACCAGTTATTTGTCTGTGTCAGTCTTTCTTGGAGAATATTAGTATCTGTAGGTGATTCCACAACTGCTCCTAATTTGCAATTGTATGCAAATTTGGTTAGCCAGAGCCCCTGATGGTTGCCTTGAACTTCAAAGAAATAGACATCAAAAAGGAGTGGTCTCATGACTGACCCCCGAGTGATTCTACTTGGGACTTGCTTCTTGATAAATGTGGACTCCCCGTTTCCAACTTCCTTGGTCCTGTCTGTGAGCCAGCTGGCTATCAACAGGGTAACATAATGGTTTATACCCAAGCCTCCTGAGTTTGTCAAAAATTGTTCAAGTGAAGTATTGTGCCAAATGCCTTGGCTAAGTCAAGGTAGGCAGTATGAATCATTTTGCACTCATCCATTGCTTTAGTGACCCTCTCAAAGAAGTCCATCAGGTTGAGAAGACATAACGTGCCCTTGATGAAACCAATCTAGGTTGCGTTCAGTGTCTGGAGGTTTCCAATGTCATTATTGATCATTTCCATAGCAATGCATACAAGACTACTGAGACTTACGGGTCTGTAGGTGGCCTATTTTTGTGCAGCGGGATGATGGCTGCTGTTCACCACTCCTGAAGCTAGAAGCCAGTTTGGAGGCTATGGTGAAACAGTGATTACTGACTGCCTGCTAGATCATGTTATGTCATTCAGAAGACAGTCTGGGATACTGTCAGGGCCCATCAGTGCAGTGCTCTTGGTCTTAGAGAGAGAATTCAGAACCGGTTTCCTAGTGATAGTAGGTCTGTTATTTTTTGCTGTGTTTTCTGTGAATTTAAAGTTAAAGCTATTAAATGAAGTTATCTTAATAGTTTGCACTGTATTTCAAGTGGTTTCTGTGCTGCAACTAGCTATTTAAATCAGTTTTGAGTGGTTTCTGCACGTTTACTGTGCTTTTTCTGAATCTGAAGGTACATCTATTAAATGAAGTTTCCTGCATTTCAAATGGGGTTTTAAGTCACTTTTCAAAGTTATGGCAAACAGCCAGTTTTGGCCAGGTATACGAGTCATGTACATCTTGTAGAGGTTATTCTAGTAGTACAGTAACTGCTGTAATTCTGGTGAAGAAGAATACACTAATGGCTACAGGTTTAGCTGCTTTTCACTAGTTCTTTTATTTTCTCATTTATTTTATAATACACTTAGTGTAATGGGGCTGAAACAAGTATTCCACAGAAAATGGCACTTTAATTTGTAACTTTTCCCAGTATTCAACGAAAAACAGTGAAATTTGTAACTTTTCCCAGTATTCAACGAAAAACAGTGAAATTCAGTTTTGGTTTAACCAAACAATCCAAAAGAAAGAAAATAAAACCCATGAAGAAAAATCCACTTTAATAGTAGCAGAACTTCAGTAAGTGATTTGGTCTCAAAAAAAGACTTCTTCAGACTGAAGTGAATACAATTACAAAACGTTTAAATAACCAATTAGTAAGTCACGACAGGCTTGCTCAGTATTTTAACCCTTTGCGTTTCAAAAACATAATGGACTCTTTCCCTATTATTCAAGCCTGGAAAATGGCATACATTTAATTTTACATGCCACTTATATTCAAGCCATCCTAATTCGTCTTCAGGGTTAAAGAATATTTCTACATTTTTTAAAGCTTCTAAAACTAAGAACTTAAAATCAAACTTACAGTTTCCAGATTTAAAATACTTAGCTAATACATTCTTTTTGTCATCCTATAGAAATGGCATACTTATGTTCATACATTATCGTGTTTAAGTCACGTGTTGCTCTTCCAATGTAATAACATTTATATGTTGTGCAGAATACTAAATAAACCACAAATCTAGACTTGCAAGAGAATGTCTCATTGACATAAACGAAGGAAATTGTAACTCAAAATAATATCCAACAATTCCATCAAAAGACACCATATTATACTGGAAAACATTTTAGATTTGCATTTTAGTAGTATGCATCCTTGCAAAACTAGTTTGGATTCCAGTGTTATAACAAATATAATAACCAACAATTGAAATCTTTGTAGAAGAGCTCCTTATATTACAGAAATTATCGGAAATAAACCTCTTTTTACAGAAAAAAGAGCCAAAAGCTTTAAGAACTTTTTTGAAGAAAAATTGAATTTGTCCAAGGTTAGGAACAAAAGGAAAGGCACAATTGCAACGTGCAATTTTCCTAGTATGACAAACTTGACAAGGGCACTTTCATTTGTAACTTTTCCAAGTATAACAAACTCGCCCAGCTCCTATCAGTGAATAGTCTATTATGTACAGGTCCAGCAAGTTGTATGCAGCTGCATAACATGCACAGACAAGCTCCTAGCACCCAAAAAGTAGCTCATACCCCCTAGCCGAGCTATATTGTGCAACGTGCTCCAAGGCCACCATAAAATAAGCTCAATACTACCGTCATGCAAGGCTCCTCAGCTATGCTTATTAGAGACGCATTTAAACCGAAGTTACGTATTTATCTAAACAGGCATTCATACTAAACTAAATAACTCATTCCTTAACTGATAATTGTTAATAGACCATACAAATCTATTTTAAGCTCTAATTCTCTATAAATCAAATCAAGTTTTACTTAACACTAGATCCCCCTCTGCTGCCAATCTTACAGCATTAGGTGCCCTAAATCAGTGTAGCAATAGCAACTGCTTTATGCTCAGAGATAATGAAATCTTACACCAAACACAAATAAATGAGTTTGTGATAGGTGCAAACATTTAAAAGATACGGAGGCCTCAGGCTCACAAAGAATGAGCAGACTGCTAGCTAGCACTGCACTAACATAAATGCTAAATCCCCAGCCCTGGCACAATATAATATCATACGACACACCACATGCTACACCCCTACCTGTGGCACAATATAATGTTATAAGCTGACACTATAAAGAATTCTTTTCCTATGCCTCCTAGACCACAAGGACTAAATTTCAATAAAAATCTAAATCAAACACTACATCACATACCATCTCACCTTTAACAATGGGCACTCCGCAACAAAAATGTTTCAGTGACTGATGATTCCAGAGTGAGGCAGTCTGCCACTCACTAGGCTGAACAAATACAGGGTGACAGTAAGGTGCTTTTCATGTGCCAAGATCATAGATGTTCATAGGTTCAGTAGGTACTAGGCTATTGGCCCTAGGGCCTATATAAGCCTAGTCAAAAAGGTACCCTGGTTTTCCCCACCCAAGAAACTTATTTTCCTGTGCCCCTGTCAAGCAGAGCCACAGAAGTGATCCCCAGGGTTAATTTCCTATCTCCTACCAAATCATCAAGATTTTTCTTGAGTGCTAATGAGGAGCTTTGTTTGATATAGATAGGTAGTTTGTTCCAGAGTATGGGAAGTCTCTGGGACAGGAATCTATCCCTCCAGCATGTTCTGTTTATTGTGGTGACAATGTTTAGGTCCCTAGAGCGTGTAGCTCGGAGGGACTGGGATTTCTTTAAGTGGAGCATGTCCATCATCTTTGTGTTTGACATAGCTTTGTATGTTAGGCAGAGATTGCCTCCGAGTAGGTGATATGCAACGGAGTAAAGCTGGAGTTTTTGAGACCGTCTGCGTAGGGCATCTGTTTGAGGCTGTTAATCCTCTTTGTGAGGTATTTCTGCAGCCTTTCTAGTTGTCGATGTCTTTGTGAGGTACATACCAAAAGGGGCGTTGTACTCTATAATTGGTCTGAGTGACAAGTAGAGGGGAACAATGACCTCTTTTGTTCCTGAATGAGAAAACTTTTGTGATGAGGTGCGCCATGTAGAAGGATTTCCTGACTACTGTGGCGATGTTATTGTCAAAGGAGAGACTACTATCCACCTGTGTCCCAAGGTCTCTTATCACACTTTCGGTGTTAAGTAGACTACCGCCTATGTGGTAGTTCATGGGTACAGAGTTTTTACCAAAAGGGATGCACTTTTTGGCATTGAGTTTGAGGCCATGGCTTTGACACCAGGCATGTGTCTCATTGAAGCCCTTTTGTAGGATGTCCACATCGTTAGGAGTTTCGATTATGGCTCCTAGTTTGCAGTCATCTGCGAACTTCATTAGCCAAAGACCTTCTGTGTTAGCCTGTACTTCTGGGAAGTAGATACCAAACAGGAGAGGACCCGGGACTGAACCCTGTGGTACACCACCTGTCACTGGTCTGAAGTCGGCTTTGGAGTATGGTACTTTCACAGTGTGAGTTCTGTCAGTGAGACCAGTTCACAACCCATCTTGTGACACAGGGATTTATACCTAGTTTAGTGAGTTTATCTATAATTCCAGAGTGGGGGGGATGGTGTCAAAAGCCTTGGCGAGATCTAGATAGACTGTGTGAACCACCTTACCCTCATCTACAGCTTTGGTGACCACTTCAAAGAAGTCTATCATGTTTAGGAGACATGATATGCCTTTTACAAACCCAAACTGGGTGGGGTCCAGAGTTTAGAGATTACCAATGTCATTATTTACAAGTTCCATGATGATACGTTCCATAGCCTTGCAAACCAGGCTCATCACGCTAATGGGGCAGTAGTTCCTGGGGTCTGTGGTGGCTCCCCCTTTGTAGAGTGGGATAACCTTCGCTGTGTGCCATTCAGTAGGCACAAAGCTTGAGGTGAGGCTATAATTGAACATGATACTTAGGTGCGGTGCCAGTTCGTTCTGTACTTCATGTAGAACGCAGCCTGGGATGCTGTCAGATCCCATGGATGCTGTGTTCTTGGCTTTGGAGAGTGTGGCTTTTACCTGTGCAGCCATTACAGGAACTTTTTATTCTTCTGGTACAGAGATGGGCCCTTTAGGGGGTGGGGTGGGGGTGGGGGGTAAAGTTAGCACTGAACCGATCTGCAAGGATGTTGGCAATATCAGTTGGTTCTGTATATTTAGTGCCATTGTGCTGTAACTCAGAGCAGATCTGAGTGTTGTCATTGAGATTCTTGACATAGCTATAGAATGCTTTGCGGTTGTCTTTAGAATCAGTGGCGATTCTGTTTTTGTAACTAGCTGTGGAGGATTTTATGAGGGATCTCAGCTTTTTACTGAGGCTGACCAGGGAGTTCCTCCAATCATGGGATTTTACTCTGTTTTGCAACAGTTTCTTTCTTCTGTTGTAGAGTTTGTTTATGGCAGGGGACCACCAGATTGGCTTCCTTTTTTTGGAGGATAGCATCTTGGTTCCGTTAGGGATTGCATGATCCATGCACTCGTGTAAGTGCTTATAAAGTGCATTTGTGTAGGATTTCAGCAGTGATATCTCTATTGTCCATCTCCATGGGTGTTATAAAGTTTGCCACTTCTGTCTTAAGAAGTGTGAAGTTGGCTTTGCAGAAAATGTTTACGGTGGTTTCCCTAATGTGCAGGGGTGGGGACGGGATGTAGATGTCTTGGGTGATTAGCTTGTGGTCAGATCTAACCAACAAGGAACTGACCTCTGGTGTAGAACATGGGTTGCCCATGTTGGTAATGACCAGGTCTGGCATATTGCTGCCCCTGGTGGGGGTGTGGATAAGTTGATCCAAGGCGCTGGACTTTATGAATTCCAGAAAACGTTGAGCAAAAGAGTTGGTACACAAATAGTTTTCCCAGTTAATGGTAGGGTAGTTGAAATTGCCCATTATTAAGGTGTTAGGTTGTACTCTAATATTTTCCAGTGTATCAAGAAAATGAGGAGTGGGAATCTTGGGGCATGGTGGGGGATCTGTAACAAGCTACAATTTGCATTGTGGTCTTGCCCAGAGTTAGTTGCACTTGGATAATCTCAGATGCATTACGCTGAGCAACGAGCCTGGAGGTGCGGCTATCCTTAATAAATATGGACACGCCTCTGCCTTTAGTGTCTCGGTCCAGGTTAGGTGGCCAAAAAGTGTGATATGAATTATAGCCTGGTAATGCAAGGCCTCTTAGACTGTTGCATCAGAAAACATATACATGATATGGTAGTTGTGCTTATGAGGATGAATGACTTCAGTCAAAAAATCCTGACAGAGATGAGCGGTCCATGTCTGAGCGCTCTTTGCATGTCACAAATAAAGGCAAGTCTCTGACACAGAGTGGAATCTTCCATCCTCCACGGAAGATGCCTAGATACAAAGAATGGATAAATAAGCGGTGTAATTCCACGTGTCAGCAAAGAAAAAATGTTTGACAGTCCTACGTGATTTGCAAGGTATGGTCTGCGCCTCTCGTTCAAAGGCTTCTGCACACTGGTTATAGCTCTTGCTGCCCTCAGAGTTCCTTTTTTCAGGCAAAGTTCAGTTAATGAACATTCCAGTGTAGCAAACATATCGGTATCAAAAAAGGATCAAATTAAGGTGGCTCTGCTCAATGCCAGGAGTCTCAACAATCTGCCAGACCTTGAGGCACTATTTCATTTGGAAGGCATCCTTATATGCATAATCACTGAAACCTGTTTTAAATGCCCAGAAAGCACTCCCTCCATACCTGGAGTTGGTAGCTACCATCCCTTCAGTCCCAATGGCAACTGGGTGATTTGTTTGTATTTGTCAGAAATCATATCACCTCTAGGCAGATTCCCAGAGATCCATAAAAGGAAGTTAAACTCCACTAAACAAAATCAATTGTTAGAGAACACTTTCCATAACACCTGTAAGTTCATATCAGGTTTTGAACGGTCACAGATAACTCTCCATGAATAAGAACTCATCCATTCTGGAAGACTATCAAATAACAATTCAACAGATCAAGATTAATACCTCAATTAGATGACAAAATATTCTTAATCTAGTATTTACAAATGTAGTGTCCTCATACCCAGCTCTACTTGTAACCCCCTCTACAATTAAGTCAGACCATAAACTAATAACCTTTTCCCTAATCCAATGAAAAAGTGCACAAACCTGAAATACTGTGACATGGTCACACATTCACTGACATCACCTTAGACATAGTCCTAGAGAGTAGATTTGCAAATGAGTTTTGCAGCCACATAAATAAATAAATATAGAAATGTCAATCCCATCTAGATTCAAATACAATAGGAAATAACTAAAATTTACAAAAAAGAAAAAACTCGGGTATACACCAGATCAATTTTTTATTCATTTAATAGTTTGAACCAGTGGGGCACTGCTTCCTGCAGTTATAGTACAGTGTGTGTTCTTTTGTTTGTGGCATAAGCTGGATGCAAGAGGTCATTATAAATGTTTAACAAGTATAGTGATTTATGCTATTGGATGCCTTGCAACTTGTTCTATATAGGATAAGCCAAAAGAACTTTTACTGCCAGAATGAAGTGACATCTTAGTAATACACTACAAAAACGTAGATCTCATGCTGCACAATTTAGAACTAAACATACAGGTGAGGTTAGTAGATTTAATATCTGTATTACTGATTAAGTTCACTGGAAATGACTTAACTGTTTCCTCATACTGACATTTACAATTTAAGCAGGATACCTTTGCTCTTAACTTTAATACACTGGTTGCATTTGCACTGAATTATGGATGTAACTGGAAGATATTTTATATAGACTATTTATTGAAAATTAATGTAGGTCATCATTTCATTTTTTAATGTATTCCACTGTGGCATTTTATCTTGTGTTTTTATTTTCCCTGGAAGACTGTTGCCAAGTGAATAAAACATTTAAATAATGAAGTCCATGTAGTATTTTTTGTTTTCTATTAATTCTACAGTTATTTTAATATTAGAAATGCGACTAAAAATAAAAAAAGAACAATTGTATCTACTAAAGCATCCCATGAGCTGAGGTTGAATCTGATGCCATGGATAATTACAAATCCTTCTTTAGTTATAAAAAACAAACAATGCCACCAACAATGTCTACTGAACAACCACAAGGAAAATATGCCCACTGTACAATTGTCAAGCTTGGTTCATACTCCTGTTTCATATTTTATTAAAAGATTGACAATTTTACAGTGGTCATTTTTCCATATGTTTCTTCAGTGGATATTGTTGGTGGTGTTGCTTTTTATTTAATTATCTGATGTTTTCATTTATGCATCCATGAAGTTTCAACATTTTTTGCTACATTCTTTAGCTATGTTATAACACTACAGAAACATTCAACAAGGTACATAACTCATACTAAATGTCTAAACCTATTTGGACCTGGTGAGCATTTTCAATATACTAACAAATAAATTTAGTGCAAATTTCACTCCCAAGAGAAAAGCCCTAGGATTCCCAACTATCCTAAACTCCCCATCATCACTAATGAACATATACTGAAAGTATGGCTAAACACTAGAACACTTCCCTGTATGGAACCTTGTAACATAGTGGCCTGTGTGTTAAAACAGTACTAAACATGCACTGATGGATCCTCTCCATAACCTATTTAATCAGTTCCAGAAGTAAATTTACAGCACTGGTGATGCCACTCCATAAAGGTGGTCTACTACTAGCCCTGCAGCCCGTTGAGTCTAATTTGTAAGGACAATAAACACATTTTAGCAAACTTGATTAACGAATGCATAATCAATGAAGTAAATGCTTACACAGAGATACCATGTGGTAAGACGGATAAGATGGCCAAAGGACAGAACACACATGGTGCAAGTGGCATGGTTAGCATCAAGAGGACATGAAGGTGACCAGTGGTGTCACACAGGGCTCAGTGCTGCGACAGCTCTTGTTTGATATTTACTTCTCTGACCTGCACAATAAAAAACAAGACCCAGGGCTAAACAAGTTTGCAGATGACTGCAAGCTGTGAGTCGCTGTTAAATCCCCCTCTGACACAGAAACCTTCCAACAGGAACTTGCACTTGATAAATGCCTGGTGTACTGATTAAATACTAAGAAATGCAACATTGTTGCATTTGGCAGATAAACCTCCAGCATACATCTCATTTAATGCAGTTACAGACCTGGGAACCTGGATTGAAAATTTCCTCTTCCTTTGATCACCATGTAGCAATGGTTGTAGAGAAATAACCAAGGAAACATCATCAAGATCTAAAGATTAATGTCCTCTTGTATTCAGCACTCATCAGTCCAATAATAGAATGCATCCCCTCTGGAATGCATCTTCAACAGACATATAACAGCTGGAAAGACCCCAAAGACTCCTAACAGGACCACAGATTTAAAATCCCAAACTACCAGAAAAGATTAAAGACACTGATTCTTTAATGCGTCTTACATGCTCCTCAGAGGAGACCAACGCCTCACTTTCTGAGCAATCAGGGGCCCAAAAGTTCAGCATCACTTGTACCTTCACAAATCAATTCCACACATATCAAAACAAGGGATCTAAAACTGCTTCAGCATATCAATAAAACAAAGTTGAAGAGACAGATTCATTACTCAGCATTTCTCCTCACCTATGGAATAGACTCCCCCTGCAGACAAAGTAGGGTGATACACTATTATCCTTCAAACATAACCTGAATAACTGAATGGACATTCATAGATTCATCAGAGGCTTGAACGGCCTAGTCCTCCTTGAGAGAAGAGGTACACTCTAGGAAGGGAACTGGCAAGACATTACAGTCTCAAGACACAGCACCCTTAAACATTCAGTGATTCCTGGTACCCCTCTATGCACTCTAAAACACACCAAGTGCAAACCAGGCTTACCAAAGTCATTAACTATAGCAGTTCCTTTCACAGTCATGTCCAGAATACATACTGAAAGAAGAAATGAATGAAATCAACATTCTAGTTGTAATGCTTGGTTAAAAGCATAATGCTAGCAGGTATAGAAATTGTCTTTCTAGAAAAAAATCATATAATGGATACACCTACACAATTTAAGAAGTCTTGAGTTAAAACATGATACTATTAAAAAAATCAATAATTGCAACAATAATAAAAATAATAATGTACTGCATGGAGCACCATGACAACACTCGAGATCTTGAAAATAATAAATGTGTTAAGATTGGGCTTTGAACTAGGGAAGCACATAACAGTGCTAACAGGTACTTAAAAGCTTGATGAGGATACCAAAGCACTGTGAAGATTGGTTCTCGTACTGCTTAGGTGGCATAAAGGATAAAGCCTTAACTACAGCCCATCGACCCAAGCTTGATTAGAAACAGAAAATGTGGCAGGATGAATGAAGTGTCAGCTTTCAAAGCTGTTACTTCTATAGAGGGGTACTTTACTTCAACCTGCTGGCCATACCGCTGAACGGTTTCATTTTGCAGAATGTCCTTGATTTTGCCTCATAGTCTTGCCCTGTTCTTTGCAGATTTTCTTATTTTTTTGGCAAATCACGGTGGATTATAGTCAATCAGTAATGTCCGATATTAAAGATAAATGTTTCTTACTGCTCTCAAAATTCATGTTGAAGAAAAGCCTGTTGTTCTTTTAATATTTAAGTGAATTACAGCACTATTTAAAAACTGTGCCCGATTGTGATCCATTGTTCCATATTATTTTTGGATTTGTCCAGAATTCTTAAACAAATAAGATGAGAGATATGCTGCTAGCTATTTGACAGTTTTGTCAAGTGCTTTACCAGTCTTTCAAAACCAATAGAACACTTCACGGTCCTACACTTAATCTTTTTTACTCCAGTAACAGGCATGTACAGTGAGTAGATAAAGCTCCATGCACTACAAAGAATAATGATCGAAGACTCGCCCCTTGAGTTTCGCCCTCAAAGTAAACTTCCTGACATTCATGTTTCAAACACATCATAAGCTGCTTATGATCTCAGACCTGATCATAATCCTCTATAATTATAATGACTGTAATAATGCACAAAAGTAATCATATGATATGCAATAGCTTTGAGTGAACTTGCAGACTTTCCAACTGAAATTGCAGCTTTTGCTTCACAATCAGTTTAAGCCAAACTCAGGATTGCCTCCCATAGGCAACACAGAAAATGCTGACAGACAAACCAGAAAAGTCAATATTTTTACAGTACAGCAAATCCCAGTGCCCTACCATCACAACAGCAAACTTAATTATCTCCATAGCTTAACCACAAATAAATGTTAAAACAAGAACATGCAAATTAATTTGCCATTTTTGTTCAGATGTTTTGTCTGAATACATTCTTTGCTGTAAACACATACAGTTGTTCCCAGATAACAATATACCAGAAAAATGGAAGATGTCTCAAGACAAACTAAAGACTTGTAAAGGAAAAAGTGTGATAAGAAAGAAAGATTAAAGACAATCAGTATGATTATGTAAAAGAGGTTACTGAGGTAAAAATAATGAAGAAAAGCTGGGGGCACAGATGGAATGCTTGAAAGTCCCTACTAAATAAGAAACATACGGATATTGTTAGCGGAAATGAAATACAGACCTTTCAAAGTGACATGAGAGGTACACAGCACAGTCCTGAAAGACAAAAGATAAAGCAATAGAAATGACGCAAGACAACTGTAATGCATCTCATTGTAAAATGCATCACCATTAACTCCTCCAAAGCAGAAATGGACATTCTGAATGATTTGCAAAAGACAATTTCTTGGCAGCTGATGCAAAACTCTTTTGGGAAAAACACGACTGTAAAATTTGCATGAATAAAGGACTGCATCTCAGAAGAACCAGTAACTTTGGGACTGCAAACTAAGTAAGTTGCATTTCAAAATAAAAAAAGAAAATGTATGAAGTCAATCCAGTCAAAGATGAAGAGTTTCTGGCAAGGCTGGTTTCTATAAATCTCTAAAGTTGTTTCAAACAAGCTATAGCAGGGAGACAAATGGAGTGGGGTACTGGGTAAGTACAGACGGAACAGATAATACTGAATACAAAAATATGGGGTGCAGTGTAACAGCATCCCATGTTAACTGGGAAAGACCATTACTGTGGTGTTCTTAAGCAGCAATGCATTAAAGGCCAAAACCAAGAATCATTTTACACACACAAAGGAGTGATCAAAAGCAATAACAATGAAGGATAAGAAAAGTAAGAGAGACCAATGAAAAAAATGACGACCAGATTATGTCTTAGAATTTTGAGTGGAGGATGATATATGAAAGCGAACACAAAATAATAGTAAGGAGCATAGTGAAAATGTGGCACACATGAAAAATAAACTGCTAAATAACTTTTGTGCCACCTTTATCATTCAGCATAAAGAATAGGGTGGACCCATCAATGTCTCACACTGTAGGATAAAAGGTTCCTTGGTAAGTTTACAAAAGTAATGCACAACTTAATAAGCAGATTTGCACTTACATCTGGACTGTTTCCATTAATGGTGACTCACCCAGTGTCAAGATGTCCAGTGCTTAAGAAACTGGCACTGAGGCTGTCACTCCAGCCACTGGCAATAAAAAGTCCACTGATATAGGCATAGGAGGCAATGGGGCTTAAATCAAATGTTGAGGTCAATGTCACCTGAAATGCCACCAAGGGGTAAACTCTTCAAGCACAAACACAGTCTGCTCTAGCACTGCTTAATATTGCACAAGCCATCACTGGTACCATGAACACTAAAGGAAAAGTCAGCACTGAAGCCAAAAAGGCAATCAGCAGGGACAGAAGAACTTGCAGCTGGGTTGTTGAACTCAAATCTCCCAGGGCTCCACAGGAGACAAGACATCCACATGGGGGGGGGGGGTGCACAACCCTCTCAACATCATAGAACTAAAGGGAATGACAGTGCTCCCATATCAATCTAAGCTTTGACCAGGGCCCTCATCTTCTTCTTCTGGTCCAGACACACTGACATGGTGGGACTGCGATGACTGCAAGAGGACCTAACTGAATCAGCAAAAGGTGGTCTGTATGAGGTAAGGTTCTAAACCATTCATCTTTGAACACCAAAGAAATATCTGGCAGCTCAGAAGGTTAAATCTCTGACTGTTAATGAACTATGCCCTGTAGCCCATGATACAAGGTTTCATTCTTTCCTCCTTCATTTACCCTACTCTAACTCTGAGCAAATCACTGAACCAGACCGTGCTCAAGTCACCCCTGAGAAGGGGCACTTGCGTCCAAGTTCATTTACTTGGTTAACAAATGCATAAAATAAAAAAAAAAAAAAAAAAAAAAAAAGGAAAAACTAAAAGGCGCCGGAGACGCTTCCTATGAGAAATGTCTGAGGCTGTGTAAACCTGTACCAGTGAACATACATCAAGTGTCTCAACCTTGGTAACTTTGGAATGAATAGGGGAAGCCATGGAAGACTATTCAGAATCTCCTTAATCTTCCAGAGATTGCTTTAGCTCAGACCAGCTATGTAACACATCTTTCAAAATCAGCTTATTTTTATGGCCATTCAATGCCCGCACTTAAAAAATATCACAAGTGGAACAGTGAGTACTTGGGAGATTTACCTCTGAAGAGGTGACATGAATTCTGCTTATCCGACGGCAGGATCTTATGTCCAAATATCTAGCTTGCTTTTTTTTTTCTTTTTTTTTTTTTGAAATACAGATGTCCATCTGACTTGTTCTGCATATTCATCCTTAATTAACAAAATGAAGCACTAACCAAGTTAAACACAAACTCAAAATGCCTACAAGACATAAGAAAAGAAAGGTAGAAAGTCTACATAAAATGGTAACCCTAGCCTGTGAAGCAAGGGAGTAACATCCAAACTAGCAGCAAATGAAAGGAAAAATGAAATATTACCCAGACACACTAGCACTCAAACATTGGGGCAGGGGCGGCTCATGCTATAGGATTGCAGGACTGCAGCCCCTCCACCTGTAAAATGGGTCCCCCACCTGTAAAATGGATAAAATAAATTCCCCATTCTCCCCACTGTAGAACATATTAAAATAAAAATTCTCGGACTCCGCGCATGCGTGCTTAGTTCCTGACTGCTGTTAGGCAGACCAGAACTCCAAGCACGCATGCTCAGGCATTCCGAGCTCCAGACTGCTCTGTTAGGCAGTTCAGATAGGGAAGGCAGGAAACTCCGCCCTTCCAGCCCAGAGGTCTGTGCGGTGATGACCGCACAAACCAGACTGCATCGCCTGCAGGCTGGACCAACAGCAGGAGGCTCCAGCCTCCTCACATCTCGCGGGAGACCCAACGGCATGCGCGGGTCATTATGGAGGACCAATAGGCTGCAGGATCACTGCGGAGGACAGAAATAGGTAGGGTGCTTATGAAGAACAGAGACAGGTAGGGTGCTTATGAAGAACAGAGACAGGTAGGGTGTTTATGGAGGACAGAAACAGGTAGGGTGTTTATGGAGGACAGAGAGGTGTGTGTGTGTGTGTGTGTGTGTGTGTGTGTGTGTGTGTGTGTGTGCGCTTGTGTTTAAGGAGGACAGAGGTTTGTGTGTGTGTGTGTGTGTGTGTGTGTGTGTGTGTGTGTGTGTGTGTGTGTGTGTATGTGTGTGTGTGTGTGTAAAAAACTAAATATCCTACATCTAAAAAATTTTTTAAAAACTATAAACTCTGAAAAATGGAGTAATACCATCCCTATATATACCGCTGGTACTAAGACTCCATCCTAAATCCAAAGAATGTTGGAAGAATATTATGTACATATACTAGTCTACATTATATATTATGCATGAACTCGAAATCAGGACTTTAGTCATCCCTATCTACGCTAAACCCTACACATACTCCATGAGTGTATTAAAAAGGTGACAAAGCAATCCATTGTTCAGAATGCTGATAAAATCTTATCTTTTCATACTCCTCAATTTAAGCAAACATGTTATAGATAAATCTATAATCTAATCTAATCTAATCTAGATAGATCTAAATTTTTTTTTAGATGTAGGATATTTAGTTTTTTATAGTAACTATGAAGCATAAGGTGTGTCAACATTACGCAAGTCACACCATCAAAGTGGAAAAGGGAAGATCTTTTAGCTTTAATAACTTTTTTAGTGATAATAATTTTAATTTAATATTGTCTTAGTGAATGTGTTATACACATAATATAGTCATTATAAACAACATGATAGTTTACAACCAGTAAACGTGGTGGTTTTGATTGTATGTAATGGAACATGCCCATAAACTGTGATTCTTGTGTTCATTTTTTCTGTAAACAGTCTGAGATGCATGGTGCATGCAGAGCGGAGGGTGGACAAGCTACTGTTTTTACTGTAGAGTTCCTTCCGCAACATCGTAGCCCTGAATTAATTGCATTGACAGTTAGTTACCACAATAAGGGAATGACAGTAATGTACCTTTAAATCATGTATATTTTATTGGTAACATCTTCACTCAGTGATCACCGATGACCAATGTAAACAAACTTTTAGTTATGTACTTACCATAACTTTAGATGTTTGGGATCCATCTCGCCTACATTCTGTACTGATGGGCTCGGAGCCGATCCCTCGGCTCCGACTCGGCACGCTTATGCTATAGAGCGAGGCCTCTTATTGGCTGAGCTATCTTTATCCCAGGATGCACCACCACTAATCCCCCAGATCTTGTTTGTCCGCATTCATGCACACATGCACAACTTGTTTATATAACATTGTTAGATGTTTCAAGATGAAACAACAGGATTCGGACCTTCTGAAATCCTCTGATCTCCAAGGAAGGGGGAAGGAGGGTGGGTTATTAGGAATGTAGGCGAGATGGATCCCAAACATCTAAAGTTATGGTAAGTACATAACTAAAAGATGTTATGTGATCCTATCTCGCCTACATTCTGTACTGATGGGACAGCGTCCCTAGCACCTAAATCCTGGGTGGCTCATTGGAAAACACTCCTGAGCACTGTGGAACCAAATGAAGCTCGTCCTCTAGATGCCACATCCAATTTGTAGTGGGAAATAAAAGTGTGCGGGGAAGACCATGTAGCTGCAGCACAAATGTCACTAATGGCAAGCTTAGAATGAAATGCTATCGAAGTAGCCATAGCCCTTGTAGAATGAGCTTTGACAGGGGTGGTAAGCTCTTTGTTAGAATAGGAATAAGCTTGAGTAACACAGTCCCTGATCCATTTGGCAATAGTGACCTTTGTGACAGCTTTGCCCAATTTACTGTCTGCAAAGGATACAAACAACTGATCTGTTTTCCTTGTTTGTTTGGTCCTGTCTAAATAAAAACGCAACTGCCTGTGGACATCT
Source organism: Protopterus annectens (assembly GCF_019279795.1). Classification (NCBI taxonomy): domain Eukaryota; kingdom Metazoa; phylum Chordata; order Ceratodontiformes; family Protopteridae; genus Protopterus; species Protopterus annectens. The sequence continues at coordinate 141,069,308 of NC_056746.1, forward strand.
AGTGTGTGGAATATGAATTCCGCTTTGTTAGAATATTTTGGAAAAAAAACTGGAAGTTCTAACGATTGTTGTAAGCAGAAACTGGAACAAACTTTAGGGACAAAGGAAGGATTTGGCCTGAGGGATACTCTGTCGTTGTGAAAAACCAAGTACGGGGGTTTTACTGACAAAGCTTGAAGCTCTGAAACTCTTCTGGCAGAAGTAATTGCCACCAGAAAAGCTGTCTTCCATGATAGAAACTTTAGATCACATGTAGCCGCCGGTTCAAAGGGGAAGGAAGTCAAGGCGCGTAACACTATATTGAGATCCCATGGAGGTGCAGGATGAGAAATCGGAGGTCTTAATAGAGCAGCACCTTTCAAGAAGGTCTTACACAATCTGTTGCTCATTAAAGGTGGGTTTATGGATTCGTGAAAATTGGAAATCGCTGCCAATTGGACCTTGATGGTAGAAACTGAAGAGCCTTGATTGAAAAGAGAAGTTAAAAATTTTAGTACTTCTGCCACGGGAATAGAGATGGGGTCCAGGCCCCGGAGTTGAGCCCAAATAGCAAATCTTTTCCATTTGCTAGAATACAGTTTCTTTGTAGCAGACTTATGGGCCGAAGATAATATGTGTACAACCTCTGAATCCAATGTATGACTCCTGACTATAGTCGGAAGAGGAGCCAAGCAGTCAATTTTAAGGTGTGCAGGGACTGGTGGAATAGTCCCGACTGATGAACCAACAGATCTGGGATCTGATCCAGGAACCATGGACCTTCCAGAGCATATTTCCGAAGGTAGGGAAACCATACTTGACGAGGCCAGTAAGGAGCAATTAAGATAATTTTGCTCCCCAAGAGAGATGCCTTTTGAATCACCCTGGGAAGGAGAGGAACTAGAGGGAAGGCATAAAGCAAGCCGGTGGGCCAAGGACAGACTAGTGCGTCCATGGGGCTCTTCCCCGGAGCCGGGGTTAGAGAGAAGAATTCTTTGCACTTCGCATTCAGAGGAGTCGTGAAGAGGTCGCAACACGGAACTCCCCATTTGCTGAAAATCTGACTTGCAACTGTCATATTCAGAGACCATTCGTGAGGAGAGAGGATGGTTCTGCTCAATCTGCCGGCTATCACATTGGACTTGCCCGGTATGTGAGTAGCCACTAGAAAGTGTTTGGTCGAGACTGCCCATTCCCAAACTCTCATGGCCTCTCTGCAAAGAGGATAGGATCTGGTCCCTCCCTGTTTGTTCAGGTACCAGACAACTGACATGTTGTCTGAGTGAATGGCAATTACGCCCTGAGGAAGATAATCGTGAAGGGCTTGAAGGGACAGAAGTACTGCCCTCATTTCTAGGATGTTGATATGAAGTAGGGTCTCTTCCGGGTGCCATTTGCCTTGGACTGACCTGCCCAGGGAATGCCCCCCCCACCCCATCTGGGAGGCATCCGTGGTCAAAGTGGCCGCAGGAGGAGGTAGAACAAAGGGTCATCCCTGATCCAAATTGGAGGGCACGAGCCACCAGCGAAGGTCCCGTTTGCAAGATTCCGTGATCCATATGAGGTGACTGAGAGGGAGTTCCTGAAAGGACCACTGAGCTGAAAGAAGCCACTGGAGAATTCTCATGTGCAACCTTGCCAAGGGGACTAGAAGAACCGTGGCGGACATGGATCCCAATAGCTGCAGGACCATCCTGGCTGGAGCTTTGGACCTGGGAAGTAAGGCTCGAACTTGAGTCTGTATGGTTTGTATTCTGTCTGTAGGTAGATAGACCCACATTCAGTTTGAGTCTATCTCTACCCCTATGAATCTTATTCGTTGAGATGGCAGCAACACAGACTTTGGCCAATTGAAGGTGATTCCAAGGGAACTGCCCAGTGATATAGTGGCTTGAAGGCTCTGCAGTAGTAGATGCCTGGAGGTGGCAGTTAGGAGCCAGTCGTCTAGATACGGAAACACCTGGAATCCTAGACTTCTCAGGTGAGCAGTCACGACTGCCAAACACTTGGTGAACACCCTGGGGGCTGTGGTGAGACCAAAGGGCAGCGCACGGAACTGAAAATGACTGCCTCCTAGGCTGAAGTGCAGATGTCTCCTGGACGCTTGATGTACCATGATATGGTAATAAGCGTCCTTGAGATCTATGGAGCACATCCAAACACCCTTCTCCAGCAATGGGAGAATGGTTTGTAGGGTGACCATTCGGAACTTAGACTTTCTGACTGAACGGTTTAGGATGCTGAGGTCCAGAATGGGCCTCAAGTCCCCGGTCTTTTTTGGCACCAAAAAGAATCTTGAGTAAGTCCCTAATCCGATCTGGTCTGCGTGGACCGGTTGGAGGACTCCTTTTTGCAGCAGCTTTGAAACTTCCGAGGCTGCAGTATCCCGCTGACTGGGTGGCGGGTCCGGGATTTTTTTGGACTGAGGGGGGGGGGAATGAGAGAATGGGATGGTGTAACCTCCGGCGATAATTCGAAGCACCCATCGGTCCTGAGTGATACCTTCCCAGGCTTTTAGGTGCTTCGAGAAACGACCCTGGACTGGCTCCGGAGCTGCACAGTCGGGCAATCCCTCAGGGACTGTGAAAGGCTGAAGAGCCACGAAAGGACTCGCGGTCTCCAGTGTTGCGAGGGCCTCTGCCGCCTCTGGGACGGCGCCTTCCGGAAGAATTTCCCCCTCCCCTGCCTCTGGAAGGGGAATCCTCCTGCTGAGAGGGGTAAGGCTTCTGAGATCTACGGAACCACATTTTCCCTCCTCTTTTAGCCTTGGGATAAGGCCAAAAGGGAGTGGAAAATCGTGCCCCTGACAGTCAGAGTCTTACCCTCCTGTTCACAGCGGGTCAGTGTGTCCTTTACCTTGGGTCCAAACAGGGAGGACCCATCAAAGGCGTCGGCAAAGGAAGACTTAAAGGCCTCCAGCGAAATGACACAGGCGGAGCCAGGCTTGTCTCCGTAGAGCAATGCCTGTACCCGCTCTACTCGCCCCTTCGGCCACATAAGAAATGAGCCTCATGGACGAGTTTGAGATGGACGACATTGTAGCCAGCTGAGAGCCAACCGTCTGGGCCAGCTCCTCAGGCAGGTTACCCAAGAGGGTATCGGATAGTTCTTTAATCAGATCCCTCTGAAATCTGGTAAAGTGCGTAAGGTAGTTCAAGGACCTCAATGTAAAGGCCGCTGAACTCAGGGTGCGCTTTCCGTACCGATCCATGCTCCTAGACTCCTTATTAGGAGGATGGACGGACGTCGAAGCCTCTGCTACATCTTGCTGGGTAGCAGATGCCACCACCAAAGCATCTACAGCCACACCTTTAGTTAGAAACTCTTTTTCAGTGGGTGCCGAGAGGAACTTATTCGGACGAGCAGGCACCGGTTCCACAGAGTCTGGGTGTTCCCATGCCCTTCGACAGATCAAATCCAAGAGCTCATCGAAGGGCGGAGACACCCAGGAGGCGGAGGGCTGAGCCCCGAAGGCCTTCAGGAACACCGACTCATCAGCAGAGGGAGGTTTGGACTGCCAGCCGCCTCGTTGTTTTAGGGCTTCCAGGATGTCTGCAAAGGAGACATCATCCGAGGACGACTTAGGGGACCCCTCTGCATCATCGAGATCAGTGTCTGATGTAAGAGACTCATCAGGGGAGTCAACGTGCTTCCTCTTGCACGATCTCTTCCTGGGGGGTTCTTCCGAAGAGGCTTCAGAAGGACCTCCAGGAGGGGGAGAAACCCCAGTGGGGGTAACCTCAGGCCCCGGGGCTCCGCTGTCTAAGGACAGGGGGACTGCCAAAGACCCAGTCTCGGTATGCAGGGAAGGAGCTGGGGAGACCGTGGAGGTAGCCAAGGAAGATTTGGCTAACGCACTCCTCATAGCCCTGAAGGAAGGACCACCAGAATCCTGGGGGGGTCCCACCTCCGTGGCCACGACAGTGGACGGCAGTCCCGCCGCCGATGCACCAAGAGGGAGACTTGGGACCGAAAACATCAATTCCGAAGCCTCCCCCCCAGGGCCGACGGAAGAAGTCCGTGTACTGAACTCCGACCCAAGAGCCGGAGTTGGAGCCTGACCCTAAAACCTCCACCGGTTCCACCAGCACCGGCTCCAACGGTGCTGAAGCTGTTGGAGGAGGAACCGTAGTAGGGAAGTGGACCATCGGCTCCGAAGCCGAATGGGCTGGAGCCGAAACTAGCTTTTGGAACACCGGAGACTGGAAGAGTCTTACGAGCACCCTGTCGATGTCCGAATCAGACATCTTGGATGATCTGGAGGATACCGATCGGGCCCGAACCGATTTCTCCATCGGCTCCAAAGGACTCGGGGACCGGCTCCGAATGGACTCTACCACTATCGGCTCCGAGGGAGATCTCAAGGCAATTTCCCTCGGTGCCGATAAGGACTTCGGCTCCGAGGGGGAAGAGTCTGAGCCGGTAACCCTTATCGGCTCCAATATCAGTGGAGCCGATGAAGGTGACCCGCCTCTCGATGCCCCAGTCCTCGGCTCCGAGACCAGAGGGGTCGAGGCTGGAGGCATCGAGGCAGACCGTTCCACCCTCGGCTCCGAAGTCCGTGGAGCCGATGGAGAAGTCTGCCTAGGTTTTTTTGGCAGTCGGTTCCGACTGACTGGTCGGAGCCGACACTTTCTTCTTTTTTGAAGGAGAGGGTGACGAAGATAAAGCTTCCTCGAAGGATGGCTTGATTAATCCCTTAAGGATTAATTTGTTTTTCCTCTCCTGGAGAACCCTTGATGAAAAGGCGTGACACACGCTACAAGATTCTTGTAGGTGCTTGGCGCCTAAGCAGTAAACGCACGAGGAGTGGTCGTCCGTTATGGACATCTTAAAACCACACCTCGTGCATTTTTTAAACCCGGAGGGTTTATGTTCTTTGGACATTTTGTTTGTCTAGAGAAAACACAGTTATCAAATAACAAGAAAAAAACTAGCTAGAAGTTCAAAAAGTAAAGTTTTTTTTTTTTTACACAATAACAAGAAATAACACAGAAAGAGAGGGTCAAGACCCTCTAACTAAAACGGGTACTTGACCCACTAATAAACACTAGCCACAAAAAACGCTAGAATAGCAAAAGGGGAAGGCCCCTCTAACTAAAACGGAAACCTTCCCTTCACAAAATATAACAATTTTCTCAACAGAAAAAGCAAATACACACACGTATCACAAGAATAGCCGTTAAAACAGCTTTTGGTTTGAAAACTAGGAAATTCCTGACAGGAAAAGTCTAAATAAATAGTACTTAGCCCAGCCAAGTTGAGACCACGTCTAAGCTTGTAAGCGGCAAATGAGATCTGGGGAATTAGTGGTGGTGCATCCTGGGATAAAGATAGCTCAGCCAATAAGAGGCCTCGCTCTATAGCATAAGCGTGCCGAGTCGGAGCCGAGGGATCGGCTCCGAGCCCATCAGTACAGAATGTAGGCAAGATAGGATCACATAACATCTATTTTGCAGTATTCCGTAGCTGTGAATGTTAAAGTGTTCTTAGAACAGTCTATTGCAAGTTGATGGAAGCTTTTTATGCTTATCTTTATGTTTTACATTTTTGATATTTGTTTTTAACAGATTGTAAATACGTTCTATGCTATTAATTAACCACGTGGTCATTTTTAAATTACAAAAGGTTTCGTATACTAGTGACGTGTGTTCTGCTGAAGTTGGTTAGGTAAACCAACGAAAAGCAGGATGTTTTGGAGCTTAAATAAAGTTTGGAGAGTATATTCTTTGACGGAATTGTGTCATCATTAGAAGTTGCTAATTTTTGGAGAGTAACCAACAAGTTTCCATTTGCTGTGAATTAGAGAAGTTTTAATGCTAAGTTTATTTTCATTGTGAGACTGCATTGCTTTGTTTAGCAGATATCTATTAGGGTTTGTGTTGTAAAATATAAAATAAAACTTTCAAATGAAATCCACATCATCGCAGAAGTAAAGCAGTATGCACATTACAGTGTTTATTGCAAATGGGGTGAAATAACGAAGGAATGGGACATTGGAATGGCTGCAGGGGGGACGCTCCATTCGACCATGATTTTGTGAGGGGGGGAGGGCAGCAAACTCAGACAGCCCCGGCTGAACTATACCTCGCAACTGTCCAGAATTTTGCAGAATGAATAGATTTTTGCTTATTTTTCGTTTGTTCCTCATAAAATTTGTGGTTTTCTGCCAAATCATTTAGGAATGAAGTCACTACATAATGACAGACATTGAGTTTCAGACGTCATACCCTTCAGAAAAATGCACGCTAAAGCAAGACCTGTTATTCTATCAACTGTCTTTTTAGTACTGTTTGTATGTTCCCCAAATATATTTGGCCTTATCCAGATTTCCTGCATTAAGAGGTTGAGAGTTACGTGCAAATAAACCGCTTTATAGAATTAGGAATATCCAAACCTCACAACTGTCTCCAATTTTGGCTCAAAATAATCCCTCTGCAAAATGACAATTTTGGAAGAAAATGTGGAGGGTTTACAATTATAAATAACTGTAATGATCAGAGTTATAGATTACTTTTATTTCAGAAAAGCATGTAGATGCTCTTATTTCGTCAGCTGTTCAAGTTAACAGTACTAATTTTAAAAAGGTGTCCCTTCTTTGACAGGTTCCCAGCTGTATTGTGTGGCAATTTTATATTTTTGCATAACATATTTGGTCTGTTTTTCATAAAATTGAGGTTTTCTGGCAAATTAGTACCAAATCATTAAAGACTGAAGTTAGAAAATAATGGCAGACATTTGAGTTTCAGATTTCATACCCTTCAAAAATTCATACTAATGCAAGACCTACTGCTATTCCATTATCTTTCTAAGTTTATAAGAGCAATATTTAAAAATTGTCTTTATTTTTGGGCCTTTATGTATGGCTTTGTCCAGATTTCTTACTCTGAGGTTGAGAGGTATGAGTGTCAGAGCCATCACAGTCAGCCAGAGACATTTCAAACTGTGACCTACCCCATTGTAGTGGCTCCGGATGTGTCCAAGCAAGGCAAGGAGCAGTTATGCAGTGTAAGTGTGCAGAGTATTCCCCCATCCAAGGTAGACACAAGTAAGACAGTGGCTTTTCATCTGTCCTTGATTTTTCAGAATGTCCTGGTTTTCTATCATATTTTTATACTGTTGATTTATGCTTCTTATTATTCAGAAATTGCATGCTGTTGCAGTGCCCTGTTGCTCTGTATTAAAGTAGCAGTGCTTTAATGAACATCAGGTAAGCTTGTCAGAGATTGTAAGATGCAAGTAAGCTTTAATAAGCATATTGTTAAAGAATTACCAACATTGAAAGCCTTTTCATTGTTGCCATGCAGAGAATATTTACATAACTAGATAACGTACAAGTCTTAGGTATTGAAATGCATATGACACTATTTGTAATACAGGACAGGATTACAGTATTTTCAGAAGCTCATTATATTTGTTGGAGACTTGCAGTTATCTTTGCAGGCTTTACCCGTAAACTAAACAGAATGCCAATCTATTGTGTGTTGTCCATAACTTGTGCAGTAATCCTTTAAGCAATTTATCTTGAGCTTGTTTCTTGTTTGCTGTTCATTTTTTACTTTGATCATGTGTTCTCCATGAAACAAGTAGATAGTTGTTGTCAGGCAGCAGGTCTTTTTTGGATAAGAAACATTTTTTCAAGTGGGGGTATCAGAGAGATTGCTACTTTCAGCATGTTACTTGGTAATTTTTTAAAGCTGAATATAAATTATAATTAGAACTGCAGTGCAAGGAGAAGTGGTTTGAGCTGAGTGCTGCTTTTTTTTTTATAAATGATTTTGGATGGCATTCCAGTAATGTATTTAAAAAGCAATTTATTTATCATGCCTCACAACCTTTGTGTTTCCATCTAGATATTAAGTAAGTTGTCATGTACCAAATGCATTGAAATATTTTTCTTCTACACTTCATTTTGTCTTGACTGGACTCTCGTAATGACGGTTTGGCACCCAGGGCAGCGTATTCAAAGTTCGAGTTGCTGTGGTTTTGAGCATAGCTCCACCCCTTTCTAGTTGGCCACACCCCTTACCATTGGCCCCACCCATTCAGCGGTCTCCTGCAGCCCCCCTTTAATTTGAGGTCACCAGCCACCACTGCATTGGGGCAAATGGACAATGACTGTAGAAGACCACAGACTCAAATAAAATATCATTTTTACATCAGAAAATTCAGTCAAAGGCTGCTTAGTGAAGCAAAAGCTGGATGTGGCAAACAAGATCAAGATAGGCAGTGAGAAGCAAAATATAAAAGGAACTGAAGAGGAATTAGACTCAGGAAAGCTGAAAGGGGCTGAGCTGATCAGTCTGGTTTCTCAGAACTAGTCCAAGTGTTGAACTACATCTGTGGGATCAGGCAAGATTAGTTTCTTCAAGCTGTAGGTCCTCAAGGTGGCATTTAAAAATTTTTCCCTTGCGCATTCTGTACTTCATGCTTAAGACAACAGTTGGAGGGATACTACCCTAAGTTTGTCAGCAGTAGTTTTAGAAAAAATATATACAGGAAGGTCATAACAGTTTAAAAGCAAAGAATGGCTAAGTATGTCCCAGTAAAAATCTCTTGTTTGTGCTGTTAGAGTAGTCTCTGGACTTCTCTTCATAGGGAAGCCTATGAAAAATTATATGACGTCTTCCGTTTGTTTCTTGCTGTAACTTGCATTTACATGCAAGCATACCAAAGTATATTTAACTACTTATTGTGATCAACTAATCTTATTACGGTATAGTACTAAGTACAATAAATACAGCGAGACACTGCTTCAGTTAATACGCATTTTTTACTATTACATTCTCCTTTTGGATCTACAAGCATGCAACACAGATGCTGTCAGCTCTCTATGGCAAATTCCCAAAGCTTGTTTACTATTACACTCATATTTATACCAAAAAGTCTGAAGTCTGATATTTTTTCGCGGAGTCTGATGTATAACAGTTATTTCTTTGTATAATAGTTTTCCTTTGTTCTCTTGTCCTTGGTTCTTTGTAGTTTGATGATCCATGGAAATCAGTCTTGCATTATCTGAAACGTGGTGTTCCAGCACTATCTGAAACTTGATGTTGCATCTCTTTACTCCGTTGATGTCCTTCCAGCTGCCATCTGCACAGTAATTTTTACAGACTTTGTTTCTCAATAACATACGCCTTTGCATGGATGCCAATATCTAACTAAGCTATATATCCTTTCCAGCACACTTACTATTTTTCCTGCATTTTATATTATTTCTAAATTAACCCTTTATATTTCATATAATTTTTTAAGTTTTTATTCAAGCTAATAATCATGTTAGCAACAGTTTCAAAAGACTGTATACTAAAATTCCTTCAGCCTGGGCTGCACAAAGAAAATTAATACTTTTATGAAAGGCAGCATCACTGGATACAAATGGGAAGCCACGTAACTAGTATGGAAGGAATTTTAAGTTAGAATCTTGAGATATGAGAACAGAAGCACCAAGTATGAAGACAAACAGCACACAAGGATATCAGAGGGAAGTAAATAACCTTCAAAGCTGAACAGTATCCACCATAATGTGCTTTATGATGCAATGCATGGGACTTGATGGTTGCTCTAAATGAATTTGCTACAAATCTTTTTTGTCTGTCTGTACGCTGGCTGCCATTTAGAACCAGAGTTCTAAACTGCAAAGTAAAGAAATTAACACTTACAGCTACAAGCAACTAAAGATTGTAAACAGAAAAGTGTAAGAAAGGGCACAGAAATTTGTTCACACAACCTTACAACAAACCAGGAACCCTTTCTGAAATATCTGAAACCACAGCATGAGGTTGTTCATAGGCTCATAGCTGATGAAATACTTGACTGTAGGTTCAAAGGTTATTATTAGGGTAAAGGATCCCAGAGGGCCTTTTTAAGCCCAGCTATACTTCCAAAATTTGAGAATCAAACCCTGTACACCTTGTATCTGTACGGTTCTTTCTGCCAAACTTGCTTGGCATGGTTTCGTAGACTTCCATGCTATCATATTCAGCTCCATCTTGCATATAAATACATACCTTAACCACTATGACAACCCCCAATCCTTGCTGGACATGTACTTTAAAAACACCTTTACTGAATCATCACTTGTGACATAGGCAAATTTACATTTATACAAGACAAGTACTTGAGCACAGTACTGACTGGCAATACATCCAGATCCAACCATTGTATCATGCATTTGAAAAGAGATTAAGAATCCATGTTTAGACTAACACTTTATCCTAAAGTGGTGCGCACACAGTGCTAATACTAGCTGTGAAGTAACTGGGGAACAGCAGCCGGTAAGCACAGCCTTCACTACACACAGTTAGAAAATGTCCCAACAGTCTTTTGGGAAGTGGAATGTGGCAGACACCTTGTAGAGATTTCCTCTTCTCTTCTTTTTTTCTGACATTATCTTGAACTGTTTTACTTAAACCTCAACACACCACATTATAGCAACAACTCTGGGCAGAAAGGACCTTAGTTTAATGCTGTATCAGAAGGGCTGCATACTCCAGTTGTGCAGTGACCCCCATATATACCACTCACATGGAAGCGATTCACTTAAGAAAATCCTCACAGCTGGACTAGAACCCATAATCTTAGAGTTCAGAATTAGTTTTACAGTCAGGTGTACAACATTTTTTTACTTGAATGCACAACTAACCCAATTATAAAAAAAAAATATTTTAAGCAGAAGTCATCTCTAAATGATTTAATACATAAAGGTTACATGCATGAGACATTCTTTCTGGCAAACCTGCTAAGCATGGTTTTGTGGACTCTCAATCTATCATATTCAACTCCCTCTCGCACATAAACGCACATTGATTTAGCAATTACATGACAAAATCTATCAATTCACCCATGAAAACTTCACAGTTGACTTGGAATATGCAGCTTCCTAACACTAAGGATTTTTATGCCCACTTAGACAAATACATTGAATTGACCTGGCAGTCCCTACTACAACCAAATATAGTGGTAAATTGCAAAAAAAAATCTTAGTGGTCAGTCTACATCAACAAACTGCTTAATAAGCAAGAAAGAAACATGTAGGGTCAGGACCCCTTTGCATAAAAATAATAAAAAAAATCACTAAGAAACTGAAGTTAACCATGAAGATCAGCAAAGCATCCCCTGAACTCAGGCTAGCAACTAATGCAAAGGATAACTAAAGTCCTTTTTCAGTTGCATTAGAAAATTAAGAAAAATTAATACTGTTCTGAACTTCTCCATTGCTAACATACTAGTAAACAAATTTACAGCTAACATCTCTCCTGAAACTATCTACAGATCTCCAGTCATCCCAGAGTTACCCCCCCCCCCTCCGCTATCACCAAGAATCATGCCCTTAAGGAACACTCAGAAACACTTCTCCTTAAACTGTTTAATGAAAGCCTAGCTACACTCTCTGTCCCTGTATCCTGGTGCACTCCAGTAGTGATGCACTTCCACAAAGGTAGGTTCACGACATTCTCCAAAAACTGCAGATTCCATTAGCCTTATGACTCTTACCTGTAAAGCCGTGGAGCATATCATTACCGACTTCATAAATCATCAGCAATTCAGCTTTGTAAAATGTAGGACATGCTTGCTAAAAAAAGGCCACGTAGGCAGTGGACAGTGAGCATACTCTCCATGCTGCCTATCTTGACTTTGCTATTTGACATCAATATGATGGCATAATAAATAAACTTATGGCATTGAACACTAATCCCCCATGTGTTAACATGGATAGCAAACTGGCTAAGGACAGAATGTAAGTTGTCAAAGTTGGTGATACCTCCTCAGTCAGAAGTAGCCAGTGGCATACCCCAGAGATCTGTGTTGGGCTCTCTCCTGTCTGGTGTTTATTTCTCTTACCTCAGAACTGGTAACTGATCTCCAGTAAACCACATTTACAAGAGATGGAAAGCTGTGTGCTATCAAGTCAACCTAACTTCAAAATGAACAGTCAACACCCTGTTGCAGCAAAAAAGGGCTTAAATTAAATATCAAGAAATGCAGTACCATTTCGTTTTGGAAACTGCAAATTACTTCAACCTACCACATCGAAAACACCCTGCTGTCAAGCATGTTGGTAAGAGACCTAGGTGCATGAGTTTATAGCACCCTTTCTTTTGATCATTATGTGGACACACTGAGGTTAAGAAATCTTTCCTTACATTCTTCCCTGGTGAGACCCACATAAAATATAATGCTCCTTTTGGACTGCGCCTTCCTAGATGTATTAAAAAAAATACAAAAATAAAAAAATGACCTCTGGCCTCAAAAACCTTAGCTACCAGAGAGACTGGAATTATCCTCCCTTTCCTCAGCTTCATATAGGCTCTTGGGAAGGGGGTTGGGGGATTTGTCCCTCACTAACCATACCCTCAGGGATCCTGCCATCCTTGACCTCCTTTTCCCTCAATAAGTCGAATAGTGCAGCAAACACTGGAACTAAAAATCTCAACCTACATCAAGAAATAAATAAAACTAAGTGTAGGGATAGATTCATCAGCCAGCACCTCCCTATGTCCTGGAATGGCCTTCAGACATAACAACCTGATGGGTGCCTTTAAATCTACTCTGGGATGTACAGGCCTTGTCCCCTTTGAAAGGTGCAACAGTGCCTGAAGTTGGTTACTGACAAGGTGCACAGTCTATGATCAAACTGATTTTTATATACAATGAAACTATGGACAGGCAAACTATACACATTTGAAATGAAAACACATTCCTCTGATTGCCTGAGTGGGCAGTTAAGTAGCACACCCTAAATATGGTGAAAGAAACTATCTACCAAAAAGATGGTCCATCTGTGGGGTACCACTGGTTACAAGCTCACTAATGTCAAGCACAGATCAGGAAAGCAGGAAAAAAAAAATGCAAGAATGGTAAATTCATCTTTCAAACGCCATGCAGAAGCCAATTTTATTTAAGCCAAACCTTTTCTCCAATCTCAGTTGTGTCTCCAGAAGGCAGAATTTCTAGGTCAGGTAGGAGAGCACATGCTTTAATTACACGCTTATACCAGTCCTCATTCACTTCTTGTCCGAAAATGATATTATTCTTAAAAGTTGCATTCTGTATCCAAGCTTGCTGAGGAACATATGCTACAGAACCCTACAAGAGAGAAATGTGTGAGTAATGCAAAGTTATGTTTAAATCTATCAAACAATTGAAAAGCAGCTCACAACTGATCAGACTATTCCAAACAAATGACAATGCAGCAAAAACGAGGCTCTGTGCAGGGCAAATTGTTGAGCTATATTTGACAGACAGAGGTTCACTCTAATAACTTCTGATGAATACTGTGAGGAAAACTACTTACTCTGCCATGCAGAACCAATGGTAGATCCCATTCTGGTAAGACAATGTTTCACAATTTGTCCGAAAGGGACCCAACTTTAACCCAAAAGTTTGTGTTTGACATTTCAGAATACAGTCATTTTATGAAGCCAATACAGGCAAAGAAACAGTTCAAAATAAAAGCAGATTGTGAAAAATGCTGTGCTTGATCTGTTGTACACCTTGGCTGGTCTAACTAGTCCAATTTAGTTTGGGTATTTGAGAGGCTTACCACTACATTTAAATTATTTGGGCAACAATGCACAGGTAGCAGTAATAAACTCATTATCTAAAAGGAGGAATGTTGTGAAGGCAAACAGAACTGAAAAATATGCCCAGTTGTATCTTTTCAGCTACATTTAATACCACTATCTAAAAAAGTTACATAAAACAGAAGCACTGTAAAAGGAAAACTTAACGCAAATCAAATAATGAGCTCAAACATTAACAAACTGCATCCAACAGCTAAAAATCAATACCTTCAAATGAATGCTGGAGAAGAAAGTGCCAGTAGATTAATTAACCCCAGAGAGTCAAGGACAGAGGAAAAGATGAGTGAATAAGTGTCAAACCTAGATCCTAAAAGACCTGCTTTCACCACCAGTTTAACACCAGTAATGTAGACTGTAAACAAAAGATATGGGTACCGGAGGTTGCAGAACAGCAGATGGGAGCAGGTACAGAGAGCTGAAAAGGAATATTTCCTCACTTCCCCCACTCCTGGGTTCTTTTTGCCCTTATGCCTGCTGACCATCAAGCCTCCCCCTAATGGATAAGCCCATTTGTTCCTATGTGGTGAACAATCCTCAATTCCACAGGGATGAGAGCCAATTGGAGGGGCTATCATTCATCCATCCATGACGGTTGTTTGTGCCCCTCACCAGTATACTGACTATAAGAGTTTTTTATGATGGCTTTAATCCCATAACTAGGCAAAGGGATTTATATTCTACATTGCCACATAGATCAACAATGCCTTTTTCTCAAGGAAATGCATGCTTTAATGAACTCATCTTGAAGGCTAAGACATACTAGTGGTTTGTTAAACCAAATGGTCACCTCCATCACTGCTTCTCCTTCAAACATACATGGAAGCATATGGCCAACTCCACTCTACCCTCCCCAACAAGATCTAACTTTGACCTTGATCTTCCTAATGGATAAGAACCCAGACTTCAAGCTTGCAAGTGAAACCAATCTGTTGATCTGACCACTTCCGTGTACTCTTTTACCTCCAATATATTTTCTTCCATCCTCCTTCAGTTTTCACTGGGGATGTTTCTGATTGCCTTGATATGGCTTGGTCAATGACTATAACAGGTAGTTCTTCTAAGCACTTTACCTTCTAGCTCCGAATCATGTTTCCCTGTATCTGTTAAGAGGAATGAGACTTGGTGTGGCCAAGTCCTACACCTACTGTGTTGACAAGGGGAAGGAATGAAGCATCATTGGCATCAGGTGGATCTGTGGAGCAAAACCTTGAACTAGACAAGTATTATGCTAAAGACCAGCCGGAGATTACTCATAAGAAGGCAGCAAATCCTGTCCAGAGACATCTCACCAGAAGCAAAGAGACAGTGCTGTGTTCGTCCTTGTGTAGCCCAGTCTGTCATCATTAGAAGAGTTTTATTTGAGTCTCAGTAAGAGTCAGCAGCTTGTCCAATCCACCCAAACTGATACCATGGAATTTCCAACAGTTTCAGTCTCCCAATGCACTGCTTCGTACATGTTGTTTGATATTCCAGAATACAATGAGCACAATCATCTCAAATGTGTGACCAGTGAATGGGTGGCCCCTTTTCCATCAAGAATGTTTTTGGCCAGTCTTGGTGCTTTTGGTCCAGTAATGCTTCAAGTCTTGCTTTCTTCATTGAGGCATAGTTTTTTTTTTCATCAACCTTGAAAAAAGCCTTAAGTCATCCTTGTCAAGAAACCTTCATTGGATCCCTATATTTCTGACAGTTACAACCCAATCTGTAACTGTCCTTTTTCAGGAAACCAAAGTGTAAAAAGGTTACACATGCACACAGAAAAGAAACTGCAAAAAAGTCTCAAACCATGCTAAAATTTGCACTACTCACTGGCACCTCACCTAAGTGTCATGTTTAATCATAGCCTCACCTCAGGCTTCATGCTCACTGAGTGGCGTACAGTTACAGTTATCCCACTCCACAAGGGGGGATCCACCTTGGAACCTGGGAACTACTGCCTCATCAGTCTAACGAGCCTGATCTGCAAGGCCATGGAACGTATTATAATGGAACTTATAAACAAAGACATTGGCAACCTTAAAACACTGGACCCCACTCAGTTTGGGTTCGTGAAGGATCAATCTTGTCTAATGAACATGAGTGACTTCTTCGAATCAGTCTCCAGAGCCGTAGACAAGGGTAAGGTGGTCCACACAGCCTAGCTGGACCTCGCCAAGGTCTTGACACCATCCCCCACTCTGGAATCATAGATAAACTTACTAAGCTGGACATTAATCCGTACGTCACTTGATGGGTTGCCAACTGGCTTACTGACAGATCCCACACTGCAAAAGTAGCAGACTCCAAATCCCGCTCTAGGCAAGTGGAGTACCTCAGGGTTCAGTCCTGGGACCACTCTTGTTTGGCATCTACTTCTCTGAAGTACAGGCCAACACTAAGGGACTCTGGCTAACAAAGTTCGCAGATGACTGCAAACTGGGAGCCATTACTGAATCCCCAAATGATGTGGATATTCTACAAAAAGGCCTTACAGAAACAGATGCTTGGTGCCAGAGCCATGGGCTCAAGTTCAATGCCAAGAAATGTATAATTTTGCCCTATGGGAAAAAACATATACCCATGAATTACCACACAGGTGGCAGTACACTAAACACTGAAAGTGTGATAAGAGACTTAGGGACACAGGTGGACAGTGGTCTCACCTTCGATAACCACATCACCACAAAAGTCAGGAAATCCTTCTATGTGGCACACCTTATCACTAAGGGCTTTTCATCCAGAAAAAAGGAGGTACTCATCCCTCATTAGACTCATTATAGAACACAACACCCCATTTGGTATGTACCTCTCAAGACATCTGCAACAACTGGAAAGGCCACAGAAATACCTCACTAAAAGAATCACAGGCCTAAAGCAGATGACCTATGCTGACCGTCTAAAACATCTCCACCTATACTCTGTCGCATATAGTCTACTCAGAGGCAATCTCTGCTTAACATACAAGGCCATGTCAAACCCAAAGCCGTTGCACATCCTACACTTAAAGAAATTGCAATCCCTCAAACAGACATGCTCCAGGGATCTAAACCTTGTCATCACAATGAACAAAACATGCTGGAGGAATAGGTTTCTGACCCAGAGACTTTGGAATAGACTGCCCATACATGTCAAGCAGAGCGCCTCTTTGGCTCTCTTCAAAAGGAACCTTGATGAGTGGATGGGAGACAGGAAATTCACTCCTGGAATCATGTCAGTCACCCTGCTAGACAGGGTTCCAGGGAAGTAAATACTGCGGGAAGAAATAGCCAGGGAATTGTTACGGGTAGGCTTGCATACACACACATACATATATATATATATATATATATATACACACATATATATATATATATATATATATATATATATATATATATACACACACACACACACACACACACACACACATATATATATATATATATATATATACACACACACACATATATATATATATATATATATATATATATATATATATATATATATATATGTGGGATCTGGACACATGCT
Source organism: Protopterus annectens (assembly GCF_019279795.1). Taxonomy (NCBI): domain Eukaryota; kingdom Metazoa; phylum Chordata; order Ceratodontiformes; family Protopteridae; genus Protopterus; species Protopterus annectens. The sequence goes on from NC_056746.1 coordinate 141,086,365, forward strand.
CAACTAGCATATGTCCGAATCACAAAACATCGAACAAACATGTACCAAAGCGCTTAACATCGAAAAGCACTTCCATGTATGTGTGCCTGTTTTCGTAGATCGGACTACAGTGTGGGTAAGGGAAAATTTCCTTTTCCCCACTGTAGTGCAATCTCGGAGTGAGAATATTAAAGTAGGGGGGTGTAGGGGGGCAAAGCCCCCCTGCAGAAAGGTACAGTTGTGTACACTTACCATAAATGTAGATGTTTGAGTGTATTCACTGTTGCAGTCATTACATTTGGGTTATCTGCTGGCAGGTTGTCCTCAGTTGGCCTGATTAACAAAGTCATGGGTCCTGCGTCAGTTGCTATCCCTTCTTCCATGACGTCAGGTCATCGGGGGGTAAAAAACATGCAGCCGACGCCATTACATCAGTTTTTCTTGCCCCAGATGTCAGGTGCCCCCCTAATGTGGAGCAAATAAACATAAAAACACAAATGTAAACCTCCAACAAAAAGCAAATACACCAAAAAGGCTTTTAAGCATAGTAAAGGAAAGGAGAGGTATAGCCAGAACGAACAAGTTAGGGGGCTGGAGGGAGGGTAACCAGGACTGCAAAAGTGAATACACTCGAACATCTACATTTATGGTAAGTGTACACAACTGTACTATGTTATTAGTGTTTCACTGTTGCAGTCATTACATTTGGGTAGATTCCCAAAGCTATGGTTGGGAGGAGGAGTTTATATAGTATTAGGGCCAGCTATAAGGCAATGCAAGACAGCAGTGGCAAAGCCTGCTCTGGAGTTAGAGAAAATTGGTAATTGATAATGCTTGGTGAAAGTATGTACAGAGCTCCAGGTAGCAGCTTCTAGGATGTCCCTGGTAGGAACACCTCTGAGAAAGGCTGCAGAAGTTGATGCAGCCCTGGTGGAGTGAGATCTGATCCCCTGGGGGATAGGTTTTCCATGGTGCTTATAGCAGAAATGAATGCAATGGCTTATCCATTTAGAAATGATTTGTTTTGAAATAGCCTTCCCCTCTGCCCCTAGAGCTAATGCTACCAGCAGTTGTTCAGATTTTCTTCAAGGTTTAGTCCTGTCCAAGTAGAATCTAAGTTGTCTGTGCACATCCAAGAAATGCAGAATCAATTCCCCTTTGTTCTGTGGATTGGGAAAGAAGGTTGGCAAATTAATAGACTGATTAAGAGCCACACTGGATAACACACCTTGGGCATGAGGGATGGATTGGTCCTGAGTGATGCCCTGTCCGCATGAAAGATAATGAAAGGCTCCACTGCCATAAGGGCCTGTAATTCAGATATCCTTCTAGCTGAAGAGATTGCTAAAAGGAAGGCTGTTTTCCAAGAAAGAAATTTTAAGTCTGCAGTACCAGCTGGCTCAAAAGGAGGTAGAGTGAGTTTCTCCAAAACAAAGTTAAGGTCCCAGGCAGGGGTTGGAGCTCTGCTGGGTGGTCTCAAGTTTTTTGACCCTCTGAGATACTACTTGAGAAGAGGATGAGAGAAGAGGGGAGGTTCTGTGTTAGAATGAGCTGAAATAGCTGAGGCGTGGATTTTAATGGAAGAAAAAGACAGGCCCTTGTGAAGCATCTCAGTTAAGTATTGCAAAATCTGAGGTAAATTGGGCGCGGCTGTGC
>NC_056746.1:141092999-141207999 GCF_019279795.1 Protopterus annectens
GATCTTTATTAGAGAGAGGTTTAAGTAAAGGCAGAAACTGAGCAATTTATGTAAGGTACTAGTGAATGACAGTCATTAAAAAGAAAATGTATAATGCATAACAATGAATACGTTAATATGGTTTGTTTTGTTTGCTACTAATGTATGTGTGTCTAGGATTTAATAAAGGTGTTTAAAACAATAAAAACATTGCCAGCACAGAGTGAAACCCTAAAAGTGATGCATATTACCCTTGACTGATTACTGACACAGGTGCTGGCAGGGAGGATAGGAGTGAGCTGCCAACACTTAGCTCATCTATCCTGGGGGAATGAGCACAAGTCCACTATAGTACTTATATGCTCTAAAGACCATCTTGTGAAATATGGTCTGGGAATGTGTGCCACAGAGCCTTTTGCTGACTATGTGGAAGCATACACACACCTTGTAGAAAATGCAGCAAGCCAACATAAACATTATCCCCAATGGATGATGGCCATGTTCCTCTGATTCATGTCCCCCGTGCTGGATGGTGTTGGGATCTGCAATTGCAAGGAAAATGATGGAGGAAATTAATTGTTCAGAGACTGGAAGGTCAGCTTGATGGCCACAAGGGGAAGAGGAGATATTATGAGAGATGCATTTAAAAAGACAATACTAGATGAGTTTACCATCTGCTACCACCAAGAAAAGAAAGAGAAGATGTTAATTGTATTGACAGGCATCGTGGCATGTTGATTTGTGGGGAGGAGTGGGTAATGCAGCATGGAAGAGGATAAGGTGGCTGGCACATGAAGTTTATGAATCCTGATGGATAATGGAAAATATGGCAACATAAACTGAAGGAGTCAGAAAATGAGGTGCTCTGTGTAGGCAGTGAGGAAGGTCAAGCAGAAGTGGTACAAAGGTGGAAGTGGGAGACCAACAGAGGAACCTGAAAGAGCTAAAATGGTGAGTAGTGGAAAAAAATACAAGGAAGAAGTACAAATGATAAGTAAAAAGCTGACAGATGTAAAATGAATCCAACAGTACATGTAGTTGAGCTAGTGAAGGACTGACAGGTGCTAGTGAAATGGCAAATGGTGCAGTGAATAGGAAGATGCAGTCAGCATGAAGGAAGAGGTTAGTAAAGGAGAAGAGGAGAGAGTAATAAAATGAGATGCAACTCAGATACATGCTGAGTCAAAAACACATGCATCCCCAAAGAGGGGTAGGTCAAAAAAGGAAAAAAGAATGGTGGATAGCAAGATGAATCATGGTGACAGGAATGAAACAGGACAGACCAACTAGCACAAAAAAAAAAACATGTACAAGTGGATGAAGGCATGAGATCCAGCAATGTTATGCAAGATGTCAAGCAGTACCAAATTTTGCATCAAACTTGCAGGGAAGGAACTGATAACGATTCCATCATCAAGAGGATAAGAAACCTGAGAGCAAATAACAGGGCAGGTCTAGCCACACTGAAGACATTGCTTACACTGACCCGTGACAGGATACTTGAGTAGGAAATGTAGTAGTCAAGGGTAAAAACAGGCCCCATGTCAAGGTATACATTGTTTAGAATAATTTGCTGGCAGAGTTGCAATTGTCAAATTGGGAGCCTTATTTTCACCTGGGTTGAATGAACAATTTTAACTATTTGTAAATAGTTTATTATATACACATTTTTCACTGTATTTTTGTCATATACAGTTATTTTGTTACATGTTGATTTTTTGAAACAGTTGTGTAATATATTTTTATCCATTAGAGGGCGCTGCAACACTGATTATAAATTAATGTGTGTAATTAGTGTCTTCCATGTATCATTTTTGTGGTGTGGTCACTGAAGGAGGCATTTGCTGAAACCGGTATGACCCCACTGGGGCATTTTTCCATGGAGGAATGATGGAATAAATACATTTTGTTGGAGGCTACACTGGAGTGTTGGCTTTTTTTTTTTTTTGGTTCATGTGGTACAGCCGTGCACTTGCCATTCGTGCAGGTATCAGTGTTTAGTTGAGAGTTGTAATAGTCAGAAGGATAACGGGAGTAGACCACGGATCTGAAAAGTTTAGGTGCATACTCTGTGCCTAAAGCAACCATACCAAAAAAAAAAATCATGGACTCCAATGTACTGCTCAGGCAGTGAAGAATGGACATGGTCATTTGGACAAAAGGCGAGAGGAATCCATTGTGGAGAAGCTTTATGTTAAGGATAATGCTCTAACGCAGTCAAAGAAGGCATGACATTGCTTAAAGAGATGTTCAAAAGCTATGTATCAGCATCTTGTCTAATCAGCTGGTGGGGTTTAGAAGAAAGGAAACTACTTATCTAAAAGAGTTCAATCACAACAGGAGGGCATAACCAGCAACAGTTTGGAGTAAGCAGTGAATGTGAAGGACACTCAGAATGATGAAGTTGAGGGAAGAGCACTGACTGGAAGGCAATGCTGGGTAATGAAAGGAGCCTGAGAAAAGATGGGAGGAAGTGCAGTCCACTCTTGGGCCTCTCAATGACAGTCTTGTTCAACAAAATGTACTGGATATTTTAAACTCCAAGGGCTATCATGTCCTTATGCTACTTTATCTTCAGGAATGTTAAGAAAGGGAAGGAAAAACGAAGATGGAAGAGAGAGAACTTGTGTAAGAAAAAAAGATTGCCAGTGAGATGACGGAGAAAAAGGAGGAAACAAGTGAACACAGCAGGAAAAAGAAGTGAAAAAATATTGACGTATAGCAGCAGTAAATCTGCAAACCCAGCATGTGGAGAACTGGTGGCTTGATGCTATCTACTACCTTCTGGATACATCAGTGGAGGTAGGCAGCCTGCTGGCAGAAAGTATCAGGACCAAAATGGATATAAAAAGTGGATATGAAGGGATATCTCAGACTCCCACCTAAAGACTGATCAGACCCTACATCCAAAGCAGAAAGTGAAAAAATCTTAACAGAAAACTGTGGAGCAGGAAAAGATTTTTCAGTCAGTGGAAGAACGCACCAGATAAATCAATCTTCTATAGTTCATCTTCAGCAAGTCAAGCTAAGCTACTTGTGGAATTAAGATCACTAGCCAGCACTGACCTTGCTACAGTGTGTTTTACGTCAAAATGGTAGCAACCCAATGGAAAAAAATCTACATAGTGTACTGAAGATTAGACTATAAGAAACTACCCCAATAGCAAGATGTGGAGACAAAATCTGTGGATATGATTCAGAGACAGCATTCTAAAAAGAGTGCAGGGTACTGCTTAAAAGAAGAAGAGATGTAAACACAAGAGGAGATAAGATTTTATAAGAATACCACTTTATTTAAATTATCCCATTGTAAACACACATGCACATGTATTCCACTTAAAAGTTTCACTTAAAACTTGGACCTGCCAAGCTTTATCCCATTTTTCTACATGGAGATCATGCATCGGTTAACAGTTTTTAAGTTTAAGCTAAGTTTCACATTAGTCATGTGACACCAGATAGTTAACTGAGCAAACAAGATTAATTACTTTCATCCACACACAGCCCCCATCCACTTAATTATAGCCACTTTGTTGCCTACATCTCCATATGACCATGATAAAAATACTTAAACTTTTAGTGAAAGAATCAGAGGCAAAGCCAAAGGTCACAATTCAAATTTAAATATTCTTCTTGCATACTCTGAAAATTGCTATAACTGTGTTCATTTGTGTGTTTTCTGAAAGATATGAAGTCCAAAATCAAATGTCTGTCACTATTTAATGAATGCAGCCCTCAGTGATTTTCCAGAAATCCACAAATTTCATGATGAACAGATCAAAAGGAGGCATTCCAGAAAATCAGGGAAAGTTTAAACTTGGTTTCAGACAAACAGCACCCAAAACTTTTTCATACAATACACACTAGTTCTTTAAAGACAGAATGTAAGCTGAGCAAACGACATGAGGGCAAGTTGCCTTCATCCACAGCCAGCCCCTCCCCCATTTAGCCACTGTAATACTCAATGATTTGGTAGAAAAAAAACATTATGAGCCACAGACCAAAATAAGATATACAGACAGCACCATTCTTTAAAACCAGGAATAGTTCAACTTGGTTTTACACAAAAAGTACCCAGAGAATAAATATTCCCACTTACTTCAAGCAAATAGTCCTGTAATGCCAGACTGTAAATTAATCAAATGGCAAGAGTGTAAGCTGCAGACCAAAAACACTAGGTGAAACAAGGACAGCCTGCAAAATTAGATACAGTTTCAACTTTGTCTCACACGAAGATTGTTCAGAGAGTAAATATTCCAATTTATTTCACACAAATGCACACTAGCACTTAATGCCAGACTTTAAACAGAGCAAATTAAGAGGGCAAATTGTTTTCATACACAGCACAGCTATACCACCACTTGACTGCCTGCCAGCATATTAAAAAAATAGTAGATATTCTAACTTATTTCACACAAATCCACACTAGCCCTCAATGCAGTACTTTCAACTGAACAAATTAAGATGACAACTTGCGTTCATCCATAAAACAGCTACTGCATACCTCTCAACTGTAGATTTTTGCAGAATGTCCAGATGTTTGTCTCAGTTTTTTGTCTGTTCCTCATAAAATTTGTGGGTTTCTGCCAAATAACTGTGGATTGAAGTCAACAAATAATGACATAAATTTGAGTTTCAACCGTCATATCCTTCAGAAAAAGCACGCCAATATAAATCCTGTTATTCTAGCAGCTTATGTGTTTAAGAAAAATATTTAAAATCTGTCCCTATTCTTGGGTCTTTGTCTCCCACCCCCCTTATTTTAGGCTTCATCCAGACTTTGTGCACTAAGAAGCTGAGAGCTATGCAGCTACCCCTCCCAAATATGGTTGCCTGCCAACATATTAAAAAAATACAATTATTCCAACTTACTTGACACACAAACTAGCCCTTAATGTCAGATTTTTAAACTAAGCAAATTAAGGATCAATTTGCTTTCATTCTCAACATATCTACCCCTCTACCCCCAAAAAAAATCTGGTTACCTTTCAGCATATTTAGGAAAAAAAAAAAACATACTTAACTACCAGTCCACTAATGCCAGCAGCTATCCAGATACACTGTTTTTATACATGCTGGCTTTCTATTCACAGCTGTCCCAATGACCCAAACAAATCAGCAGTACTTTAAATGGGATTACTGCAGCCATTTAAATTGTTCATTAAAAAACGTCTTTACTTAATAAAAAAAAAAATGCTCAACTGATTATCTTCACTGGCCTGAGTTGCACACATGCAAATGGCATGCACAGAGTATATAAAATAAATACTCACTGCGTCTGTCATTTACTGTTTTTTAAAGAAAGATTCATTCCTTAAGACATCATTCTGCTTGTTATGTTCAGATGATAAGGTCGCTAAAATGAGTTAGCTTACAAGCTGAATGCAACAAAAACTTTCAAAATACAGTTATTTTCTTGGATGACCATGGACCACCCAGGAACTGCAGGTCACAGGGAATCACTCAAACTGCCTTTATATGCCACTGTTCTCTTTCTACCCTAGAAACAGATGGAGAAAAGTGGGCACCAATGTTCAAGCTGAGTTGATATGGAGCAAGGAACTGTGAACAGACCTGTAGGAATGACCAGACATGAAGACGAAGGTCTCATCTCAAAACAACAAGACAATTCCCTCTTAGAAGAAAAACTGCAGACTCTCTTTCTAGTAGGAGTGTCAGGAACTACATATACATCCAGTTTAGAAGCAACGGTATTGGTCTCTGCTTGATCCTAAGACGATGGGGTGCATTGTTCTGAGGATCAATAGAAAACCTTGGGAACTTTTTTTTTTCCATTCTGGGTTTAGACCTTGCAGTGCTAGAGGGTACCAGACACTTCAAAATCATCTTGTTTTCCCCTTTCTTGTAAGGTCCTAGAACCAAATGTTCATGTGTCACCCCCCCCCCAGCCACACAATGCACACTGTATGTTGTGTCAATGGGGGGGGGGGTCTTATGCCACCAGGAAACCTGAAGCCTATCCATAGCTAATTAACACACCATGTTAGCCAAATAAGCAATTGAAGCCAGAAATAAAAAAAAAATTGTAAATCAGCACTACAATTTGCCAAAACTGTGGATGACCAGCTAAACAAATTGGCAACTAGAACTCTAATGAACTACTAACTGTATCAAATAAACAGCTAATGTCTAACAAGAAATAGGTTATAATAAAAGATATAAACAGCGTGTCAATGGGAAAATGACAAAATACTTTCCTTGTAAAGACAGATAAAAAAAAGCAGTGCCAATTGAGCATCTTTAAATGTGGACTCAAACACAGTAAATGAGGTCTGGAGAGAAGGGAAGTACGATGCCCTACAGGAGCTAGGATGAGAGAGTCTGGAAGAATCAAAGGAGTGAAACAACTGCTGCCCATGGCTAACCAGTTCTGAAGTTGTACTAAGTAATGTGGATTCATTTAAGGACTTGTCTTTACTGCACTTTTAATGTAAACTGATTACTGCAAGCACAGCTTTAGGCTTGATAATACAATTGATGAAATGGCATATGCAACTTATGCCACACTGTGAGAAAAGTGGAAACTGATGATTTAGGTGACAGGCAGACATCCACTTTTAGATGTTGTATTTCTTCTGGTGTGATAATAAAGGTCTCTCCTTCCAACTTTTACTTAAAAAGAGAAAGATTGCTCTAGTTAACTTCTGTCAGTGTTTTCCTTATTAAAAATGGAAATAGCTGTAAGGTGTCAGTTTATGCTCCCAGATTACCATGGATAAGCTACCATGAGTAATAGGGATAAGTGCTACTTGCGTACCTGGCTGTGTTATTACATAATGATGAGAGTATCAGAGTTTCTGGTTTCATGGATTACTGGAAGGCTGTTGGGGTCAATGAGCAGCCAACATCTCTTTTTCAAAATGATATGCTGTTCCTTTTGGGAAGAGGGCAACACGTTTTGTATTATGTGAAGGCCTCCAAAAACATAACTGAAGGAGACTTTCACTAATATTAACCATTATGAAGAAAAAATGGAGAAAGAAAGGAAACTGCCATATATAACAAGTGGTACAATGGTCAGACAGTGTCTAGACAAGGTCTGGTCGTCTGGTCGACTCCTAGAAGAAGGAAATGACAATATGGCGGGGGAGGGGGGGGGAATTGAACCAGATGAAAATAAGACAACATGGATCTATCATTATAGTAAGTACATAACTTTCATATCTGATGTTGCCTATTTTCATCCGATTCAACATGTGGGACAGATTCCCAGCTACTCAAACAAGGACCTGGGTGGACTCAAGGAAGGATATTCCTAAATATGGCAGAGTCAAAAGATGTGTGTGTGTGGGGGGGGGGATCAGAGACTGCACATCTAACTTAACAATGGGATACAAAGGTACAAGGTGAAGACCAAGTTGTTGCAGCACATGCGTCACTGATGGGTACTTTCTGCAAATGCTGTTGATGTTGCCATTCCTCTGGTAGAATTGGTTTTAGGCTTTGATTGTAAAGACATACTTTTTGACTTATAAACAGATGAAATGTACCCAGGAAGCCATTTTGCTATTGTTCCTTTAGTCGCATGTTGTCCATGCTTTTTCTTGGAAAAGAATAAAACAACTGGTCTGATTTTCTGAAACCGTTAATATGATGTAGATAGAACATAAGTTGCTTATGGACATCTAAGGTAAGTAGGGTATATTCTCCTTTGTTAGCAAAATGTAAAAAAAAAAAAACTGGCAAATCAATTTGTTGGTTTAGGTTAGATTCCAAAGCTACCCTGGGGAGAAAGGAGGGTTTGTCCTCGGAGATGCTCTGTTTTTATGAATAAGGAATAAGGGTTTGCATGAAAGTGCTTGTAATTCTGACACATACTTTGCTGATGTAATGGCAACCAAGATGGTCTTCCATGAAAAAAAAACATTAGATCTGATGAAGTTGCAGGCTCAAAGGTTTTCTGGGTTAGAGACTGGAGTAAACTAATATCCCAAAGAGGGACCATATCTCGAATTGGGGGTTTCAATAAGAATGTTCCTCTAAGAAAGGCCATAGTCACTTTAAGAGAAGTATTGTTATGTTCTATGTAAAAATTCAAAACGGTGGCTATTTAGACTCTGACTAGAGAGTACTTACACCCCATCCTAAAAAGTTCAGAAAGAGACTCCAAAATCTCAGGTAACAGGGCTGAAAAAGGATCTAACCCTTCTGAAGGAGCCCATATAGAAAATTGTTTTCATTTACTGTTGCAAACCTTCTTGGTTGAGTCCCTTTAAGAGGAAGAGGTTATACAGGCTACCGGGATAGAAAGTCTGGCATCTCTGTCAATTGTTAAAATTGGAGAAACTATATAACTAATTTCAGGGTCTGGAGTTATGGTAGAGGTAAACCGGATGGGTGACTGAGGGAATTCTGGATGGGATCCAGAAACCATGTTGGGTGCAGAAGATGAGGTCAAAGAAAGGGGAACCAAATTAGTAGAGCATATAAAATATTGCATAACTAAAACAATCAGAGGAGACTGACAGGATTAGGAAGATAGACTGGATAAGCAATTCACAAAGAAACAATGGGGGATATATGTATGTCCTCCAAATGTGCAATAAAGTCTAGAAGATTTAAGATCTTTGCTTGGAAGTGTTTACATAGGTATTTTTCTACCCCACGTAGACTCAAAAAAATTTTTCCTCAGGTAGATAACAAATGTTGGAGGTGTGATGGGGAAGAAAGAGGTAATTGGGAACATATCTTCTGGGACTGTAATTAGTTGTAGGCTTTAAAAATTCCCTGCAGACAACCCTATCATACACAATGGGTGAGGAAACTGGTGTGACTAAAAAAATGATTTTTTGAGCTATGATGCAAAATTGAATTGCCTCCACATAGAAAGCCTTGCAGAGTCTAATTGTGGTGGCTGCCAAAAAAGCAGTTACTAGTAAATGGAAATCAAAATCTAAACCAACTGTACTAGAAGTAGTGAATTTTGTAACAGGGATGAAATAACTGGAAATGGGATCTTTAGAAAATGATAGGAGCAAATTACATAGAAAAAATGGAAATTGTGGGAACAATACATGCAGACAAGGAATGAGGTTTAAAAGAAGGCAGGATTTAAATGAGATATGTAATATTTGACTGACCGTGACTGGATAGATAAACATTGTGTAATGTTTGCAACTAACATTATGTCAGTATGGTTTGTTTTCATATATATAAACGTATGAATGTCTAAGTCATAAGTGATAATTTATGAAAGATGTTTCTTGTTTAATAAAAAAAGAAAGGGGAACCATACCTGCTGAGGCCAAAAGGAGACAATGAAAATTACTTCGGTCTTGTACTCCATGGCTTTCTGAATAAGCTTGGTGATGAGGTGAACTGGAGGAAAAGTGTAAAGACCTGGCAACCAAAAATGGACTACAGCATCCCAGGATACCTGTGGAGGAATGAAGGAGATGCAACTTTTGCATTTGTTGTTGAGGTACGAATAGAGTGTCGCAGCAAGGCTGGTTCCATTTGCCACTGTTTGGGTGAGAGACCACTCATGATGCAATAGAATAGGTTCTGTTCAATTTGTCCACCAGGACACTGGAAGGCCCAGATATGTGCATTTCTATGAAAAAGCAGTTCAATATATTGCCCACTGCCAAACTCTCATGGTTTCCCATCAAAGAAGGTGTTCCACCTTGTTTACTGATGTAACAAATGATCAACATGTTGTCCAAGTGGATGGAGTTCAGATCCTTGGGTAGGAGGTCCTGGAAAGGCATGCAATATTATGAGGATCAACCTCAACTCCAAGACACTGATATGAAGTTTGCCTTCTGTTAATGACCACATTCTTTGAAATGTCATCCCTTCGAAATGTGTCCCCCCCCCCCCCCCAACCTAGAAGAGAGGCATTTCTGGTGACTGACTTTGGGAGTAGGGAATAGAAAGGTCTGCCCTGGACAACTGCCTGGGATGTAATCCACCACTGTATATGACCTCTGAAAACCTGTGTCAGATTAATCCTACTATGAAGAGGTTAAAGTTTTTGTGACCATTGTACAGCTAGTGTTCACTGTAGAACTCTCATGCGATATCTGGTCAAAGGAACCAGAGTTAGTCCTACAAGTTGTAGAGTGAGTTGTGAGGTCAAGGGTGTTTTATCACTTGGAGGGCTACAGATCTTATTGATTTGACTTTTTCCAGGGGAAGTTTTGCTATCTGGTGTACCAAGTCTATGTGGAAACCTATGAATTATATGCCCTGAGAAAAGAATAGCTTAATTTTGTTGAAGTTGATTGATATTCTCAAGTGAATTGCCAGGGATAAGAGGACTAACTGATGTTGAATAGTAGATCCTTGGAGTCAACAGTTAGAAGCCAAACACCTAAATACTGGAAGACATGGATCTCTTGTATCTGGAGATGAGCTGTTACTGCTGCCATTATTTTGATGAACAACTGGGGGGGGGGGGGGGGGGGGCTGTACTGAGACCAAATGGCAGCTCTCCAAACTGATAGTGACTGGCTTCCAGTCAGAAGTGGAGGAATCTCCTGGATTACCTCTGGATCTTGATATGATAGTAGGCATAGAGCAAATCCAATTGCCCTTTCTCAAAAGAGGTAAAATGGACTGTACCATGACCATCTGAAATTTTGTCTGACATATTGGTATAGACTGCTGATATTCAATACTGGTCTGACATCCCATCTTTTTTGCAACCAAAAAAAAGAATCTGGATGACAACTTTTGTCTATCAATTTTGAAACCTCTGTTGCTGGAGATTCCAACTGACTGGATCGAGTATAGAGAATCTTCTGTCATGCTTTTGGAAGACAGAAAAGGGTATTGTATAACCTCTGGTTATGATCCTTAGCACCCAAAAATTGGAAGGTATTGCTTGCCAGGCCAAAAGGTGCAAGGAAATCATCTCCCCAACTGTCTCCAAACTGCAGCAGTCAAGCAAACATTCAAGGATGCTGATAAAGTTTCTCTGTGAATGGCCCATGCAAACCCTGATTTTTGCAGACCGTCTCCGCATCGTGGACAACATCCAGTGGAATTACCTCCTCTCCTTCAGAAAGGCCTGATCCCAGGAGTGCCCTAGTGAAAAACCTTGAGATTTCTTGAACCACATTTTCCTTCATCCTCGGACTCCAGGAAAAGGATATTTAAAAAGCAGAAAATCATATCCCTACAGTAAGCATTTTTTTCACTTTTGGTCCAAATAAAGTGGAACCATAATAGGGGGCATTTTACATCTTAAAAGCTTTCTGCAAAACAGCTTCCAGGAATGATGTCACATGGTAATAACTTGTGCCAGCTTCCCTTGCTGTACCCTCTGCTGCATTAGATAACAGTCTCATGGCCATATTCGAGGATGACTGTATGGTAGACATTTGGGCATCCACTGTTTTCTGGAAGTCTGTAGGTAAGCTACATGACAGGGACTTTGAAAGCTCCTTGAGCAAGTCCCTTTAGAATCACGTCCAAGTGTGCTAGATTGTTCACCACTCAGAGTGCAAATGTTACTGAAGTGCATGTCCATTTCCCCAGTCTGTCCAATGCTCTAATCTCCCTGTTCAGAGGATGGACAGAGGAACTTTCTTTGGTCAGTTACTTTTTTGTAACTGCAGCTATCACCACGGCATCTATTGGGGAACCCCTAACCCAGTGTTTTCTATCTTTGGGGGCAACTAGAATCTTATCTGGTTTTTTGAGGTGGGCTGTGCCACATCAGGTTCCTTCCAAGCCTTCTGGGTGATGAGCAATTAAGGCATCAGGAGATGGGACCACCCAGAATGAAGGATCAGACTGAAAAGCTTAAAGAAACACCAACTCATAAGGAGGAGTTTCAGTGGATCATCCCCTCCTGGTTTCATCAATGCTAGAATGTCTCTAAAGGAGACTTCTTCAGGGAGGAGACCTTGGGAAGCCTTCAACATATAAGCTGGTATCCTCCATGACAGACTCAGGAGTGGAGTCAATGTGCTTCTGCTTGCAAGTTCTCTTCTGGGGAATGTGCCTCAGGGCTTCTGAAGGAGACACCTTGAAGTCAGACATGGAACTCGAATGGTGAATGGTCTCGAAGCTAATTGAATCCATTTGTCCATATCAACCAGAATGAGAGGAAGAAGGCAGAGGGTCCAGCAGGAGTCAGGATGGATCTGTAGTCTGTGCACACCCAGCCAAGGCCCACTCCACAGCCTCAAAAGTTGATTCAGTCAATGGAGCCAAGAAAGAACTGCCCATTACTCCAGAATCTGTAGGCTTTTTGAGTCCAAAAGCAAACGGCTCTGAGGAGGATGTTGGAACTGAGCTATCTAGGACTGAAGCTCAGAGCACTAGGGATGTTTCTAAAAACTTCAGAGTAGACTCCACTGTCAGGGCCCGATCTTTGATACTCTAGCTCTGGGACTCTTCTCTATCCAAATGCATCGGCGTCAGAAAAGTGAGGGAAGAAGTTGAAGCCAAAGTCTCCAAAACAATCAGATTAGATGCTGGTACGGTAAGAGGGTTGGATCCCATATGCACTGGTCCCAAAAAGGGAGACGGCATCAGAACTAGTATGGCTGGTGTCAAAGGGTCTGATCCTGGTCCTCTCATTTGGGATGGAGCTGGGAGGACTCCCAGTTGGATCTGTGTCCTCAAAAACTTCCTCATCATACAGCAAACATCCAGTTGATTTAGGCTTCTAGTGGATTTACCGGACCTCAAAGCAGCAGCTATAGATGCAGGTCTGGATGGAAACTTCTGAAGAATCAAAGACTGAAGACTAGGGCTAATCATCCCCAGGGAAAAGTAAGTTTTTGGGGAAGGAGTTCAGATCCTGGATGTTGTAGGATCTGCTTGCCTTGACATTTTAGGTGCAGGACCCAAAAAGTACAGTTGTGTACTCTTACCATAAATGTAGATGTTCGAGTGTATTCACTGTTGCAGTCATTACATTTGGGTAATCTGCTGGCAGGTTGCCCTCAATCGGCCTGAATATCAAAGTCCTAGTTCCTGCATCAGTTGCTGTCTCCTCTTCCATGACATCAGGTCGTCAAGGTATAAAACAGGCAGCCGACGCCATTTTCTTTAGTTTGTCTTGCCCCAGATGTCAGGTGCCCCTCAAATGGGGAGCAAAATTTTATATATATATAAACACATGCAACTGTCACAATATAAACTTTACCTTCATCTAAAAGCAAATACACCACAAAGGCTGTAGAATATAGTGAAGGAAAGAGAAGCTGTAGAATAAAAGGGGGTGGCGGGTGGGTAACCCGGACTGCCACAGTGAATACACTCGAACATCTATATTTACGGTAAGTGTACACAACTGTACTATGTTCTTTGTATTTCACTGTTGCAGTCATTACATTTGGGTAGAATCCCAAAGCTATGGATGGGAGGCTGGAGCTAAATAGCATTAGGAGTGGCTATAAGGCCCTGCAGAACTGCAGTGGCAAAGCCTGCCCTGGACTTAGAGAAGAGAGGCAAATGATAATGCTTTGTAAAAGTATGAACAGAACTCCAAGCAGCAGCTTCTAGAATGTCTTTGGTTGGCACCCCTCTGGGAAAAGCTGCTGCTGCTGTAGATGCAGCCCTGGTGGAATGTGACGTAATGCCCTTGGGCACCGGTTTACCATGACGCAAATAGCAGAAACGAATGCAGTGGCTTATCCACTTTGAAATAGTCTGCTTTGAAATCGCCTTTCCCCTCTGATCCTGCAGCCAACGCCAACAGTAGCTGCTCAGACTTTCTTAGAGATTTGGTCCTGTTCAAGTAGAATCTTAGTTATCTGTGTGCATCCAAGGAATGCAGAATCCGCTCCCCCTTGTTCTGCGGGTTTAGGTAAAACGTTGGCAGGTGAATAGTTTGGTTAAGAGCCACACTGGATACCACCTTAAGCATAAAGGAAGGATTGGTCCTGAGGGACACCCTGTCTGGGTAAAATATAATAAAAGGCTCCACAGCCATGAGGGCCTGTAGTTCTGAAACCCTTCTTGCTGAAGTGATTGTCAGAAGGAAAGCTGTTTTCCAGGATAAAAACTTTATATCTGTATTAGCAGCTGGTTCAAATGGAGGCAGGGTGAGCTTTTCCAACACAAAATTGAGGTCCCATGCAGGAACTGGTGATCTTCTGGGAGGCCTTAAATTTTTGGCCCCTCTAAGATACGGTTTTAGCAAAGGATGAGAAAAGATCGGTGGGGCTCTGTGCTGTAATGAGCTGAGATTGCAGAGGCATGGATTTTTATTGATGAAAAAGATAGGTCCTTGTCAAGCATCTCAGTCAAGTATTGTAAAATCTGAGGAATATTTGGCTTTGCGTGTCAGTTCCTTGTGCTTGGTTCCAAGCACAGAATCTCTTCCATTTATCAGCATAAGAATTTCTAGTACTAGGCCTTCTGGCTTCCAAAATGACATCCATCACAGATTTACTGAGAGGTGTTGTTTGAATAACTACATAATCAGCCATGCTGCCAGGTTCAGAGTTTGGAGTGGATTGTGCAGGATTTGATTGTTCTGCTGAGACAGTAGATGAGGTATTTGAGGCAAGTACCAAGGAGGGAGTTGAGACATAGTCCTTAGAATTGGGTACCAGTACTGACGAGGGCAGCCCGGGGCAATTAGAATCATTTTTGTTTTTTCCTGTGTAACCTTTAGTAGGACCTTGGGAATAAGAGGCAGAGGAGGAAAGGCGTAGACCAATAGGTTTTTCCAACTGAAGGATAGGGCATCCACTTTTCATGCTTGTTTGTGATAAGTCCTTGTGCAGAATTTGTCCAGTTGATAATTCTGGGAAGAGGCGAATAGATCTATGTCCAGGCTTCCCCATTTCTTTATCATGCTGAAGACTTGTGGATCCAGTTTTCACTCATGAGGGTCCATAAGGTTTCTGCTTAAGTCATCTGCCAGAGTATTTTGTTTTATTGGCAGGAATTGAGCTTGAAGATGTACTTGGTAAGTCAAGCCTGTGTCTCACAATGCCATGGCTATCCTGCAAAGGGGGTAGGAATGTGTGCCCCCCTGCTTGTTTATGTACCACATAACCGTGGTGTTGTCCGACTATCAGTAGTTGTCCTGGATGAAGCAAGTCCTTGAAGGCTGTCAGGGCATTCTGAACAGCTAACATCTCTTTCTGGTTGATATGCAGATGCATTTGTTTTGGGCTCCATATGCCCTGAATGCATCTCCCCGTCAGGTGGGCCCCCCCAAGCATAGTCTGATGAGTCTGTAGTTAGAGTGTGGTTGGCAGTGGGTAGAGTGAAAAACTGTCCCATGTTCTGGTGACATGTCTCTGCCCACTAAAGAAACTCCTGTTGTAGGCAGGGAATGAGAGGAATCATCGTTTCCAGACTGTGACAATGTTGACTCCATAAACTTTTTAGGTACCACTGTAGTTTCCTCATATGCAGTCTTGCACATGGAATCAGTAGAATGCAGGATGTCATGAACCCCAAAGCCTGCAGAATTTGTCTTGCAGATATCTGGGTTTTGGTTGCCATCTGTTTGAAGTAAATAAATCAGTTGCCTTTGTTTGTCTGGCGTAAGCTAAGCCATCTGGGCAGTTGTATTCAAGCTTGCACCCAGGAATGTAATCTTTTGAGAGGGTACCAGTTGCGATTTCTTTTCGTTTATTGTATATCCTAGGCATGTTAGAAGCCTTTTCACAAATGCCAGATATTGAAGAAGAATGTCCTTGTTTTCTGCTTGAATGAGACAGTCGTCCAAGTAAGGATAGATCTGTATACTTCTTTGTCTGCAAAATGCAATTACTGGTGCCAGGCCCTTTTTAAAGCCAAAGGACAGTGCAGAGAATTGGTAATGCATAAAACCAGCCTTGAAGTGGAGGTATCTTCTGCATGATTCCCTTAATGGGATATGCATGTATGCCTCAAGTCTAGAGTCACTAGCCAAGCGTTCTTGCCCAGCATGGGCAAAAGCTGCTGCAAAGTTAGCATTTTGAATTTTGGTATGCCCAAGAATGTGTTCAAAATCAATAAATCCAGTATTGGGCACCAGGCATTGTCTTTTCTGGGTATCAGGAACAGTCTTGAGTAAAACCTTTGTCCTTTTTCCTGTTCTGGTACTGGCTGAATAGCCCCCATATCCATGAGGGACATAACTTGTTTCTGTGCCTCTGCCCACTGATTTTGTGGCAGATCTGGCCAAGCGTTTGGAATTGGCAAGGTATGGAAATGAAATTTGTATCCCTGGGCTACTATGTTTAACACCCACTTGTCCTAAGTTATTAACTGCCAATTTTTTGCATGAAGTGCTAGTTTTCCCCCTAAGGATGCTGCCAAAAGATAAGTGCTTGGTGATGGCAGAGGGAAGTCAGTGAGACTGTTTACTGTAGGGTTGTGCTTTATTTCCTCCAGATTTGGAGGTAGAGGCAGCCCATTGCTTTGACCTGTAAGAATCCTGTGATTGGTATCTAGAGCCCTTTGAGCGCCTGAATTTGCCCTGTGAAGCTCTGTTGGACACAGGAAAGGACCAATTTTTTGTAGGCCAGTGTCTACTGAATCTTGGTGGCTGCACTTGTAAGTCTTTTACAGTTTGCATAGACTTAGCTTTGTCTTCCATTTTCTTTAAAACTTCTTCTGCCTTATTGCCAAACAGAGTATCATGCTGTAAAGGTGCATCCAACAATTTAGCTTTAATATGATCAGCCAAATTTTGCTCCTTGAGCCAGTCATGCCTTCTAATCACAGATCCAGTAACTGCGGCCCTGCAGGAGGCCTCCAAGGAATCAAAACCACATTGCAATGTATGCTTTCCAACCTGTTCTGCTGCATGCAATAATTCCTGTAATTCTTTATTTTCCACACATTCAGAAATCAACATAATTTTCTGTTTCAATAATCCCATAACATGAGGTTGATATTTAAGCATATGAAACTGGCAGTTTAAGGCCCTAATTACCAAAGTTGCAGACGTATAAACCTTCTTTCCCCATCTATCCAGCGCCCTGGAATCTCTATCAGAAGGGGTAGGATTCTTAGCTGTTGAGGCCTTTACACCTTTGGGACCCTGTGAGATAGTTTCAAGGTCAGCAGCAGGGTTTTTGAATAAACGTTTGTGAGAGTCAGGAACCCTGTAATATCTGTCTGGCTTGCTAGGAGCTGGAGGTAAGGAATCTGGAGTCATGCTTGATTCGGAAAACATGTCATCAACAATGTCTTGTACAGGAGGTATGGCCAAAGGTATATGCTGAGGGAGAAGGAAATCCCTAAGCCTCTTTTTTGATTCTGAGAAATCTTGACTCTCCCAATGAAAATGTTCCCTCAAAGTATGCAAGGTTTCTCCAAAGGAATAATCTTCAGGAGGAGATGCAGATGGGATGGATTCCTCTGCATCTGAATCCTCATAGGGTGGTATAGAAAATTCCTGATCAGATCAGGTTTCTATTCCGTCTGATTCCTCTTCTGAAGATTCATAATCGGTGTCTTGCCTAGGCCTCTTATCGGGGGGGGGGGGGGTTGGGAACCCCTGATCAAGGTAATTAAGTCTTCAGCCATTTTGATCATCTGCTTTTTGGGCATAGAGGCCTGAGCACGTGGCTCGTGTTGTTTTTTTGGCCTTAGAAGTTGCTTTTGTCTTTGTTTTTGAAGCTGGCGTCAGTTTTATATAGAAATGCTGAGGCCTGAAGACACCCTTAGAAGCCGGTGCCTGCTCAGCGGCTCCGGACCCATCCGAGGGAGAGACATCCGTGGGTACAATACTTTGAGAATCTCGCGGCGTGCCGGACTCCACATGGGTCTTGGTAGAGGCCTGTGACTCGAAAGTGCCTCTGAGTACCGGCGATTGGCTTAGGAGAAGCTTTGTCGTCGGTTTTGGACCTCGACTGTCTGTCTCTGTCCTTTTCTTTGAGTTTTTTGTGAACTCTGGTAGTCGGATTGCTATCCGACGACATTTCAGGGTAGTTAAATCTGTTTTCAAAATATTTTGAAGCAAAGATATACCGACGCTTAATAGTGCGTTGGTTAAATCTAGCACAAAACTGACAGCATGGCATGTTATGATCTGGGCCTAGGCAAGGAATAGAGTACAAATGAAAATCCCTATGAGGTATTCATTTCCCACAAGTAATGCAATTATTAACTTTTACTGACATCGGTATGGAGCAAGAAAAAGTTTCCCCAACGGGATACTTCGCTTTAACTGAAGACTTTGGTTCTGAAACTTGAATTTGAAAATTTCAGGAGTCGGCCGACTGGCACTTGCGACCTGCTTCTGCTTTGGGCACCTCGCGGCAAGAAAGACTGAAGAAAATGGCGTCGGCTGCCTGTTTTATACCCCTGATGACCTGACGTCATGGAAGAGGAGACAGCAACCGACGCAGGACCCAAGACTTTGATATTCAGGCCGACTGAGGGTAACCTGCTAGCAGATTACCCAAATGTAATGACTGCAACAGTGAAACAAGAACATCAGCAGATGAATCCAGAGACTTTTTCTTAGTTTTATCAGCTCATTCTTCTCGTCCTTTTTCAGACTGTTTCTCTTCAATATTTTCACTCTCTCTTGGTCTTTATCTCTCTTTTTCCTTAAAGCATTCTCTTTTTCTCTCTTCTGTCAGTGGAAGGACAGGTAAAGGGTGCCTTTAGATCTGAAGACATTTTGGACCCTGTTTGAGGGGAAAGGAGCCCTTTGTCCCCAAAGGCAGCATAAATACTGCAGGTGTCCTGCAAGTGGGAAGGCCCAAAGCAACACACACACACAGTGTGGGTCTTGGGGCAAGACCTTATGCCCATAGGAGGTATATTTGGCCAGGCAGGCGAAAACCACTTTCTCTGGTAGTCGGACTGCCCAAGGGCTTTCACGGCAGGAAATCCCAACAGTCAGGACTGCAACAGGGAAACACAAAGAACATCACTTTTTAAAGCCTGTAGACTTTTTCAACATCAAAAGAAAAGATAATATCAATGCTATAATAGAATAAGTATGCTATATATTTATACATATATAAACCTAAATTTAACACACTACAAACAGCAGAAGTAACTAGAAATTCTACACTAGCACTAGAAACTAGCCTAATTACCCTAACATTAATACTAACACTAGTACTAAATATCTCCAAAAAAATCTAACTAATGAATTAAAGGGAGGTACAAAATATTCACTTATGAAACATGATGGAGCACTTAGTCAACACTTCCGGTTAGACAGGCGACAAACACGATCTGAGGTAATTCGGGCAAGAGAATTGAACTGTGGGTAGGGGCAGAGTCAAAGCTCTCAGATCCAATACCATGGTTTAAGACACCAAGGTCAGATCTAACCAGATCCGACAACCCACATGATGAATCAGATGAAAACAGACATCACTGGATGCAATGACATCTGCAGTCAGCTCACTTTCTTATGAAGCAAAGAAAAAGGTCTGTCATTAAAGCCACTTCATTTTAGACAAAGTTATCAAAGACGACTTGATATTCAAGTGGGGACAATACATATACATTTTAGTCTGAGGAGAGCAGACCTGACTTCTCAGACATTAATAGTGAAATCCAGACTGTACAAGTACTTAGGGTTTGCAGAATTGCAGTATGCAAACTCAATAACCTGCCTCAAATCAAGCAGTCAACCAGGCAAAGGTAAGGTACAGGTAAACTCTTATGAGCCAGATGTGAACAAATGTTGCAGGTAGGGTTTATTTAACATACTGGGTGTGACACAAAGGAATAATAAGCAAGGAAGTGAACTGGTAATAGCCCCACCACCAACAGAGAAAATATGAGAAACTGCTAGTAAAATACAGAGAATAATGATGGAAAAATAAACATCCTGCTTGTCCGCAATTACCATAAATGCGTTTGTCATCAAGTAGTGCTGTCAAAATTCTGAACTCCACTCCAGCTTAAGAAACATATTTAAATTTGAGACTTAGACTGGGTCTCAACTAACCTTCTCCTCTAGCACTACCGAAACTTAATAGAATTCCCTCCTGTAGTAGCTCCATGATATACATGGATGAGTCCCCGATTATGTCCAGCAAATTCAGGGTTGATTAACGAGCTTGGTTCTGCAGAAGTCCACAGGGGGAGGTGGTAATGAGTTCCTAGAATTACTTTTCTCATTTTGGTGGTGGTGGAGGTGCATCTGAACTATTGCACTGGCCTGAGTTTGTGGCTGGTTACAGTAAGCAAAACAAGGTAAAAATGCATACCATCTCCACAAGCAGGAGTCAGTGCTAGCTGGATATAATACATTTACAGAAAAGTGCCCAAATGGCCAGTACACTAGACACTGCTTATGCAACCTGCACATCAGGATGACAAATGGGGAGTGTGTAGCACATAATAAAAGTAGTATCTTAAAAATGCCCAAATGATTGTTTCTTCACCAGGTTAGCTCATAGCACCATTACCAATTACAGATAAGTGTAGGAACAAACAGGACAACAGATCCAGCGGAAGGGACTGATGACTAGTAAGCACAGGAGTAAGATATATAAGGAAAATAATCCCTTCCAGTGTTCTCCTGCTACATGGGAAACCAAGTAGTGATATCTCAGGAAGCAGCTGGAATAAAACTTGGAAGTGGAGTTGAACAAATATGTATGACTTAACTTGCCAGCACTAACTTTCTGATCCATTTCTCTGATGTTACCAAAGAACTCTGCAGAAAACATGGGATGGGAGATATAATGACAGAGTGAAGTAAATAATGGTGAGCTGCACTCACTAAATGCTACTTTAAGGTCTCGATTGCTTGGTAGTGGTGCTGCTACTAGTGTTCAGATTTTCTGACCTGCTGAGTCATTGATACTGTCTTCAGTCTACACTCCCCTTTGCCTTTTTTGTAATAAGAGAAAAGCTCAGATTAAATTGGAAAATCTTATAATCAGTGGCTAGTATTTGGAGCATTTGCTTAATATTTTCCATGGCCTTATATTTTTCTAACACTTTCACAGCCACTTTCTGCTAAAGGGAACAAAAAAAACGTTATCTAAAGTGGCACCAGAAACTGACTCAGCTTCATCAGTGAAGGACTGTGTTCTAACCCATAAAAAAGTAAAGAAAAAAGTGCAGTTTAGTTCCTGTATAAAAACCCTGTTGCTGGCCATGTGCGACTTACCTTACTGCTGCTAAGGGGTCTAAAAAGCAGAAATTTTAAATATCCCACAAAATACAGAAAGAGAGAAAGAACAGCCACAATTAGTTGCATGTGGCAGGGACGTCGGGAGGCAAACGCACTGTACTGATTTCAGTACAACTTATTTAGAAGGGGGGTAGCTTTTTAATTTTTCACTTGTTTTTTTATTTTCGCGCTTTACTGCACGATGACGTCAGCTCATCAGGGCAGCCAGTCGGAATGGAGCTCACCGCGCATGTATTTCCGGCCGGCTCAAATGCTTTTCGAGCGGGAGGATTTAAGCGTTATGTTGGTCGAGCGGGAGGATTTAAGCGTTATGTTGGTCTCGCAGGAGGATTTACGCGTTATGTTGGTCTCGCTTTAACTAAGGATTTTATTTAGAAGGTCTTGCAACCGAGGGTTGGTGTGTGTGTGTGTGTGTGTGTGTGTGTGTGTGTGTGTGTGAAAATGCCCCAGGTGGGATGTACTGGTAATTACTCATGGTGGTGTGGTAGGGAATACCTCAGGCTTGAACCCTGTACCTTGTATGCAGGTGTTAAAGACCTGAATTCCCTACCCACCACCATTTGTAAAAAAATTGCAGATTTTTGCCTCATATTTGATCTGATCTATTCCTCATATCTGTGGTTTTTAAATATTGCAATGCTTGAAATTTGATGGTGCAGTGGTAGCAATGTAGCACTGATGCCTCACAGCTGTAGGTTCTTGGGTTTGGTTCTTGGCTGGGGTGCCTTCTTTGTGGGGGGGGGTCTGTATCTTCTCCCTGTGTTTGTGTGGGTTTGCTTTTGTGTCCTCCCATGTTACAAAGACATGTCTGCATTATGTTTTCCTGGGCCTCTGCTGAGAATTGTTTTTTTTTTTTTGTTCCAAGTCAGACTGTCCTGATTAACAAATTGATAGGCATTTAAATTTCAGACTTCAGGTTTCTGAATGTTTACTTCCTTACATATTTGATGGTGCAGTGGCAGTATTGTTGCCTTACAGCTATAGGTTTTCTGGTTTGATTCTTGGCTGTGGTGCCTTCTGTGTGGAGTCTGCATCTTATCCCTGTGTTTGTGTGGATTTGCTCTGGTGTCCTGCCATTTTACAAAGACATGTGTCTGCAGTATTTCTCCCTGGGCCTCTGCTGAAAATTGTTTTGTTTCACAGAAGTAAAATTGACAGGCATTTGAATTTCAGACTTCATATTCTTCAGAAAATACATAGTAAAACAACTTTTTATTTTAGCAATAAATATATAGTAACACAACCTTTTTATAGCAATTTTTTTAAGTTTATGACTATTTGAAATTTGTCCTTATTTTTGGGACTGTAATACCCTGTTATTGGCTTTGTCCAGGTTTTTTGTGCTAAGGTTGACAGCTATGGCAAGAACTGAATTCACCGAATATGTTTGAGGGCAGTATTCCTTCATTACTGCATTTGTCCAGGTGTTTTGTGCTAAGAGGTTGACAGCTATGGTGAGAACTGAATTCATTAAATGATAGCCATTTAAGTTTCAGTCTTCCTCTCTTTCACAAAGCAGGTGATTTGGCATAGTGGTATGTTGTTCTGACTATTTTGCACAGGGACCTTGGCAGTAAAATGTATGATGGTAACACAGCATTTTATTCTAGCAGCTTTCCAAGATTATACAAGCAATGTTTAATGTGTTCCTGTTTTTTGCCCTTTTGACCCACCCCAATAAATTTGGCTTTTCCAAGACTTCTTGTGCTGCGAAGTTGAGATGTAGTTGAGTATTGCGTAGATTTTACAAGGAGCTGAGAGCTGCAAGGGAAGATAAGTTTAGTGCTGATTATGCTAAGTCGGCTCACATTGCTAGTAGCACAACATGTTGTGTACTTGCTTTTAATGCAGAAGGTTGTTGGTTCTACTCCCATAAGGGGTGAATGCTGCTGTACTGAAAGTTAAGACACTAACTATGAGCCTGTTATCAGTTTGCCATCCATTTCCTATTGCAATATTACTAGCTTATTTTTAATGTAATTTAGGCAATTTATTCCTCAGGGGCATCAGGCACTTTATTTTTCGGTGAAGCCATGAAATATAAAGGTGATTGCTAGCAGCAACCTCTTCATTAGTTAGATTTATTTAACGTGGAATTATTTAGATGACTTTTTTTTACTACTTCAGAGATTGTACATATTATTTACTGATAATGGTGGACTGTAGAAGTTTGAGTAGACTTTTATGATGGAAATGTTCTGAATTGGGCAGTTTTGTTTCATTGTTTACTGGAAAAATGTTCAAAGCAATAGGAAGGTGTATCAAAGAGCACATGTATGTTTCATATGCAAGGGGCCTATGATTTAAAAGCAGCCCAGAATTAATTTTTATCTGCCACGGGTAAAATGTATTTTTCTTTGAATGTGGGTTTTAATGTTGTTTCAATGAATGTGAGTTTCAAGGGCAGAGAAGTTTTAATGCCAAGTTTGTTTAGCAGATGTCTTAGTGTTTGTGCTGTAAAATGCAAAATAAAACTTTCAAATGAAGTTCAAATCATCATAGAAGTAAATCAGTATGCACATTAGTTTTTATGGTAAATGGAGTGAAATAGCAAAGTAATGGATCATTGGAATGGCTGCAGGGGGAGGCTCCATTCGACCATGGTTTTGTGAGGGGGAAGGGCGGCAAACTTAGACAGCCCCAGCTGAACTATACCTCCCAACTGTCCAGATTTTCAAAGAATGAATAGATTTTTTGCTTCTTATTTTTGGTTTGTTCCTCAAAATTTGTGGTTTTCTGGCAAATGATTTAGGAATTAAGTCACTAAATAATGACACACTAGTTTCAGACTTTATAACCTTCAAAAAAATGCATGCTAAAAAAGACCTGCTCTATCAACTGTCCCAGTTTATACAAGAGCAATTTTTAGTACTGTTTATATGTTCCCTCAATATATTTGGCCTTGTCCAGATTTATTGCATTAACAGGTTGAGAGGTACATGCAAATAAATTGCTTTATAGAATTAGGCACAGCCATACCTCAACTGTCCCTGATTTTGGCTCAAAATGTTGCTCTTCCCCTAATGATCCCTCCACAAAATAGCAATTTTGGAAGAAAACATGGAGGCTTTACTTTACTTTTATAAATAACTGTAATGATCAGAGTTATACATTACTTTTATTTCAGAAATGCATGTAGATTCTCTAATTTTGTCAGCTGCTCTAAGTTAACTGTACTCATATTAAAATGGTGTCCCTCCTTTGACAGGTTCCCAGCTGTATTGTCTGGCAATTTTATATTTTTGCATCACAATTTTGGTCCATTTTTCATAAAATTGCAGTTTTCTGGCAAATTAGTGGCAAATTGTTAAAGACTGAAGTTAGAAAATAATGCAGAAATTTCAGTTTCAAATTTCATACATTTCAGAAAATTCGTACTTATGCAAGATTATCTTTCTAAGTTTATAAGAGCAATATTTAAAAAAAAATGTCCTTATTTTTGGGCCTTTGCCTCAGTTTTATTTGAGTTTGTTGCTGTATTGAGAGGTGTGTGTGTGTGTGGTAGGTAGCATACCTCTCAACTGTCCACATTTTGCAGAATGTCCAGATTTTTGCCCCGTATTTTTTGTCTGTTCCTCATAAATTTTGTGATTTTCTAGAAAATCATTGAAGGCTGAAGTTGCTAAATAATGACAGACATTTGAGCTTCAGACTTCATGTCCTTTAGAAAAATTCATACTAGCACAAATCCTGTTATTCTAGCAACTTTTTCATACTAGCACAAATCCTGTTATTCTAGCAACTTTCTAAGTTCACGAGAACATTATTTAATATCTGTCCCTGTTTATTTTAGGCTTTGTCCATATTTCTTGCACTAAGAGGTAGGTAGGGGTGTGTGTGAATGAAACATCCTAGTTAGTGGTAGCAGGTGGTTAGCAATTTACTCAAGCTCAAAACCTGTACCTTAGTTACAGAAAACAAAAGCATAAAGTCTCTACCTCAACTACCATGCTGCATTTTTCAAAGAACTGACATTTCAGGTTAATTTTCAATTCAAGGAACCGAGTTTGAGTGAATTTATATTATATTACTGAAGAGGCATTACAGCGAATGCCTCTTCATCGACACTAAAAGAGCGAACCGTGAATTACGAGAATGGCCGTAGCTTGGGGGGGGGGGGGTGGCAGTTTGAGAGCTGTCAGTACAAATTTGAAAATCCTAGCTACACCCCTGGCATGTGGTGTTCCTCAATATTGCGCGGCTGCTAAGAGTTGAGTGCAGACTTATTTCTGTAGTAGTTGTTGTACCAGCTGTGATGTTTCACATGGTGTAAGCAGGGCTACACTGAACTATTCTTACCTGTTCAGAATGAGCTTAGTTCTCTTTCTACACCCTACACAGGGTCATGCTACAAAGAATATAACTTGAGCAGTCAGACCAAACTAAATCTAAGAAACACTTGGACAAAATGGACAGTAAATCTGCTTGCATTCCTTTTGTTGCCAGTCTTAAAGTGCTTAGCACTCTCAGGCAGTGTAGTAACTGCTGTATGCTCTCAGACAAATAGATGAGAGCTGCAAATATCTATGCAAACTACAGGCATCACTCTCATCCAATAATATGGCCTGTGAGCATCATAAACTAGGATTTACATTTCATCACAACTACATTAAATTGACTTATTCTATGGCTGTTAAGTCACAAAACCTCCAAGAATCGAGAAGTCTAGGTCTCAGCAGATATCTACCACCACTTAAGTCCTGTGCTGATAGACGGTATAGGGTCACCATAAGGTAGACTGCAAACAATCTGAGATCTCCTATACCACAAGTAAAAACAGCAATGTACTAATCACAGGTGACTATCAAGCACACTGACTCCAGCCTCAAGACTGGACAAAGTCATGGTTATAGTTGTCCATCTACTGCCAGGATCCATGACATTCAAGGTCTCTAAATTCCCTCTCAACAGACAAACATGACTGACCTAGTGGTAGTGGGTATAAATGACTGCAGGTACACAAGCCAAAAGTTATATGCAACGAAACATGATTCATCTTACGATATATGTGTGTAATGCAGGTAACACAGTGGTCCAGAGTGGAATCCTTCCCTCACTCACAATAACTATATACTAAAAATATAGCTGGTTTAGCAAGGGGGTCCAGTATAAATCAGTAGACAAGAGGAATGACCATCCAACTTGTCCCACCAAGGATGGCCTGCACCTCTCATTCCATGGCTTCTGCTTACTAAATAAAGACCCAGCTATTCCTATAGTACCCTTTTCTTTATGCATAAGTGTAGCGGATGTCAATGCAGCCATTTTCAACCCTAAATTGGACCATATAAAGGTTGTTCTTCTCAATACAAGATGCCAGATATTGAGGCTCTTGGAAAATTGAGCACATGCATATTTGTGTAATTACTGAGATTTGGTTTCAGTGTAAAGACAACACTCATGTCATACTAAAGTTCTGCACCTACCATGTATTCATGTCTGATGGAAATGGTTTCTATACTTATCAAGGACCACATCAGCTCTAGCAAATTCCCACACACTCTCAAACTGACCCTGACAAACTATCAACATACACCCAGCTACAGAACACCATCCCTGTCCCCAGATGACATAAAAACTCTAAAATGTACTTAAGGAATTGGTTATCAAAATGCCTTTATAATTGAAGATTTCAATTATACCTCAATTAAATGGAGCACCTATACCTCCAAAATTGTGTACGCCTATAAATTCTTTGACTTAATAAATACAAATTCCCTGGAACAGATATCTAACAAACCAAATAAGACAACATAATATTATTTATTTATTTATTTACATTTGTTGACCAGGAGAGTCAGACTGGACACAGGTCCGTTTTCAGCGGAGGCCCGGGGAGAAAAGCTCCACATTAAGTATTACTTGCATTATACAGTTAAAAAACATAGCATTTAAATATAGACATTAGTCCAGCTGAGGATGTAAGACAAGAATAAAACATAGATGTAAAACAGGTGTAGAACATAGTACAATTTTAAAATATGGTGACATATACTAAACATGGTTACAAATGTAGTTGAGATTCATCAGTGAACAATTGATGCAATCTGTTTTTGAGGTACATAACAGCCATTGGCAGTTGTTGCTACAAGAAGTTAGTATTATGTCTTAGGTAGCTGGGAACAGGAGTAGCCAAGCTTGCTAAGAGTAGGTTGTTAATAGGGGGCCAAGAGAGGTAGTGGGTGGGTGGAGTGGATGGTATTTAGGGGGGGGGGTTGCAAGGGCATATCTTGCAAGTTTTTAGGTGTGGTTTTAATAAGGATTTGAAGTGGGTGCAAGAAGTTACAGAAGTAACTGAGAATGGGAGGGAGTTCCAGAGTTTGGCTATAATGCAGGAGAATAATGCTTCTCCAGCAGAATTATTGGCTCTTGTGAACAGTAGGAGGTTTTTGTGGCTGGATCTTAGTGATCTCATGGTTATGTAGGGTTGGAGTAGATTCTGGAGGGATGGGACTTTTAGTAGTTGGTTTTATTAGTTTGTGGGTGAGTGCGAGTTGGTACCATTGAAGGAGGTGTGGGAGCTCTAACCAGCCCAGTTCTGCTAGTGAGAGAGAGTGGTGAGTATGGTAGGAAACCCCTGTGGCGAATTTGGCGATTTTGTTGTAGCAGATTTTGAGCTTATTTAGGTCACTTTATCTAAGGGTAGTAAATATTGGAGAGGCGTAGAGCAGGGTAGAGATAAAGATGCGAATTTGCTACCAAAATTTTAGCTGCTTTGGTAAGCAGTTGCTGATTTCTATATAATGCTCCTAGTTTTTTGTGCACTTTTTTAATGGTCATGGAAATGTGAATGTCAAAGTTCAGTTTATTGTCTATTTCTACTCCTAGTAATTTGGTGTGTTCTGTAGGATGGATTGTGGTGGTGTCTTTTGCTGTGATGTTAAAGTGAGAGCTGTCTAGGGTAAGTTTGGTGGGTTGGAAGATTAGTAATTTTGTGTAGTTTGGGTTGAGTATTAGTTGGGCATCGGATAACCAAGTTTCAATAGAATAAAATGCTTCCTGTGTGACTTTTTGCAGTTCAGGTAGGGAGTGGGCTGTGCAGTTGATGTATGTGTGCGCCATGTGTTGTGGCTGAGCCTAGATTATTGGTGAAAATAGAGAAAAGTAGGGGTCCCAGGATGAACCCTTAGGGAACCCCTATGGAGACTGTTAGTTGGGGGATAGGTCATCCTGCCAAACAACTGCTTGTTGGCAGTCAGATAGGTAACTGAAACGAGTTGATGACTGGTTGAGAGAAGGATAAGTTATTGAGAAGGGAGATGAGATGTTTGTGTGTGACCATGTCGAAAGCTTTAGAGAGGTCTAGGAAGGTAGCTGAGGAGAGATAACCTGCATTTTTATTTTATAGGATAGTGTTAAAGAAAGAGTAAGGCGGTGGTGGTGCTATGGTTAGGTCGGAAACCGTGTTGTGTGTTGGAGAGGAGGTTGTTAGCAAGGAGGTGATCTGAGACTTGAGAATGAATGCATCTCTCTAGTATTTTGGAGAGTGGTGAAAGAACAGCTAATGGGCGGTAATTGGTTAGATCTGTGGAGGGGCCTCCTTTGTGTAGGGGAATTGTGTGTGACTATGGGGTGGTAATTGGTTAGATCTGTGGAGGGGCCTCCTTTGTGTAGGGGAATTGTGTGTGACTATGGGGCGGTAATTGGTTAGATCTGTGGAGGGGCCTCCTTTGTGTAGGGGAATTGTGTGTGACTATGGGGCGGTAATTGGTTAGATCTGTGGAGGGGCCTCCTTTGTGTAGGGGAATTATGTGTGAGACATTCCATAGTGTGGGAACATAACTTTCTGACAGAGATCTGTTAATCAAGAGGGATACTGGGTAGGCTAGAGCATCATCTGCAAGTTGAAGGTATTCATTTGGGAGGTTGTCTGCTGCTAATCTGGTGGTTTTAAGTTTAGTTAATAGTTGTTTTATTTTGGAGGTAGGAACAAGAGAGAAAGAGAAGCCAATGGGGAGATTGTTAGTTGTCACTGAAGGTGTGCGTTTATGGGAGGGGGGGGGTTGTGCTGTCTAGCTAGTACGGTTTTATGTGTAGTGATTGTTGAAAGAGGCAGCAATATTTCCGGAGGAGTGAGTTAAGTTAGGAGTGGGTGTACTTACTTTATCAGGGTGGAGAATGGAGTTTATTGAGGACCAGAATTTTTTGGGGTTATGTTGGAAGGAGGTAAGGGTAGACTGGTAGTACTGGATTTTGTCCTGTTTTATAAAGCTTTTTGGTTCTATTGCGTAGTTCTAGGAATTTTTGCCTTTTGAGGGGGTTTTGGTTTTGCGCCAGTTAGCCATTACATCACATACAGCCCTCTCTAGTATCGCCTTTCCTGGTTACGTCTAACCATAAAATTACACTGCAGTCAGTAATACTGAATTCAAGGATTTCAAATGGAAAAACTTCCTCAAACTATATGAAGAGCTATCCTAATTCACTTGTAAATTACCAGATGCGACACTGACACAGCAATTATTTAGTTCTAGTCCCACACAGAAAAGTGCCTAGACCTGGTCATACCTACCAGAGCCAAACATAATGAGAAGTTTAAAAACAAACCACCCTAGTGGTCCAGCAGCTTAAATAAACTCTGTAATAAGAGCAAAAACATTTTAAATCATATGACAGGTCAACATTCCTCATAAGACTACATCAAGAATATTAGTAAAGAGCTGAAAGCTACTGTCATGGCTACTAATACAACTTAAATTAGATCCTGAAGCCAAGGTTAATAACTAACATTTTAGCTACATTACATAACTGAGCAATAATCCAGCTGTGTTCTGAACTTATATAAAATGGCACTGGGTCCCTATCAGTTGACAGAGTTTTCAGAAACTCAAAATTCATATGGTCGAGACTGTAAGATCGAGTTTTTAAAAACCCAAAGTTTTTGAAAAGAGATTGCGGTACAGTGCAAATCAGGAAATCTACCCTTTTCCTCATTGTAGTGGGGTTTTGGAGTTGGCATATATAATTCAGGGGGTGTGGGGGTGCACGGGGGCTTGCTCCCCTGCAAAAACATAAAAAGGTAGGTTTTTTTTTTTTTTGATGTTCAAGTTTTTGGAAATTCGATCATATGATCTCGACCATGTGAATTTCGAGTTTCCGAAAACTCAATCATCTAATGTAGATGCAAATAGTATCACCTACTCAGACTCAGTTGACATGTCAAATATAGCAGGAGACAAATTTAGCTGTTTCAGGGGTAAAGTTTGCACTAACTTAATTTTCACAAATTCCCAGACCCCTTACACGGTACAATATCACAAAAGAACACATACTGAAGATTCTCTCTAAACCCAAAAGTATGGCCTCCATGTAGACTGATAAAAGCAGCCTGTCTCAGCAATTTCCCCTTTCAGCAACTACTGAAGAGGCAATAAGGT
Source organism: Protopterus annectens (assembly GCF_019279795.1). Classification (NCBI taxonomy): domain Eukaryota; kingdom Metazoa; phylum Chordata; order Ceratodontiformes; family Protopteridae; genus Protopterus; species Protopterus annectens. The sequence goes on from NC_056746.1 coordinate 141,123,405, forward strand.
GGCACAGAGAGAAAAGAAGCCCTTCAACAGATTTCCATTTGTGGAACATGAAATAAATCTTAACTCAATTAGTCAGATAAAGGAAGATTCTGTTCAGTAGAACAGGCTTGAGGTCCCATCAAAGACAACTGCCCCTTTAAGCATATATCTACTCTCAGTTTAGTTTTAGTTATTGATTTTAGCTAAAAGGTGGAGAAGGAAACAGTGCTACTAGTTCTTATGTCATAAAAGAATTGAAAATTATTTGCTCACTTAAACAATATAAATTTCTTGCTCGTCTAATTGTTCAAGTAACCTAATACCCCCAGTCATTTATATATCTTGATTCTGTAATAAAAACACTGCAACTCTGCAGATGAAACTTTGTGGAGGACTAAGACGCCTATAAGAGAACATGTAGGTAGTTTAAACTTGGAACTTCAGTAGGAATAGCACACAACCACACAAAAGCCACATCATACTTTATGCAGCAAAAAAGAAATGACTAGAACAAGCAGAGCACTTTATTTTAGAACTGTACTCTAACAGCCGTAGCACAAAACTGCATACATGTTCCCATGGATCCAGCTGTAGAATAAGAGTGGGTCTTCAAGTTAAACCCATTCACACAATTTCTGCAGCAATAACCATTATGCTCCATTAAGGCAACTCAAAAGATACTAACATGCGTTAATTTAGCTCAACATCATGCAGCTTTCCAACTTCCTTATTAAACTTCATTCCTCTCTGCTACATAATTCACTGGTAAGCGAGATGTCAGTAGAATGTGTGATGAACTTCTTTTGTGGTGAGCACTTAAATTACTTTTCTGCCCGTGCAAGGCTTAGCTGACATACTCTACTTCTAGGCAGACTATGTGGCAAAAAGAACACTCAGCCAAGACAAAATGTTAAGCTCTTTTCAGGGTGTTTTTAACAAGTACTCACAAGAAAAGTTTCACGTTATTAAACATAATATAAATTTGTTTATAAATGTACCTTAATAGCAACATGCCCCTCTAGCCTCTCCATCTCTCCGAGAAGTGCTGACAGCAAGGAAGACTTTCCACATCCCACTTGGCCAACAACAGCTACTAAGGCACCTTCAGAAATCTCCAAGTTGACTCTGAAAGGAATCGCGCATATACGGTAGTTTAATTCAAGTCTGGGAACATGAGTAAGTGAGACGGTCCTACAACTGGGACAGACACACACACACTCAGACACACACTCAGACACACAGACACACACTCAGACACACAGACACACACTCAGACACACACACACACTCAGACACACACACACACACACACACACACACACACACACACAGACACACACAGACACACACACACACAGACACACACACACACAGACACACACACACACAGACACAGACACACACACAAACTTTTCCACAGTGCCGCAGTCCACAGCATCTAGAATCTACAAAATAATAGCATTAATCCAAAGATATTGCAAAGAATACGCAGTTCTGTGATAATATTTCACCCAACATTGCTGATTTATTTTTACCTCAGTTAAGTACAATGAGGTGCTTAAGAACCTTATAAAATTTTAGCAACAGTATTTAGAAAAAAATCATGTTAAAGAATGAACAATCCTTACGCCAAAAGACACGGACAATAATTTAAAATAAAGTACAGCTACAGGTGATTATAGAGAAGTATCCATATCCATAAAAATTCAGCCAATATACAGCACATGGAGAATATTGTGTTACTGGGCACATAGTTCCTCTGATTTGTGTAATGTTTACAGCAGATATTTACTGCAATAGTTACATAAAAAAAAGTAAAAGAAAAAAAGAAAAAAATGTGGGTTGGCTCACTGGCACAAAGTGATAAATAGCCAAATGAAGACCCTAACAAGCTGGGTTTAATTAGTGAAACCAGAAGCTGGTATAGCAGGCTGGGGTGGAGGTGGGGGATGAGACTGAGTGACTGAATTTGGCCCAGGAGGAGGTAGGCAACTCATACCTGTTGTGAGACTGCTGCCTGGGAATGTTTGGGTGGTAATGCAAGCAGCAGTAACTGAGAACTGAGGACATGTGCCCAGTCTGCAAAGTCTGGAAGGAGTCTGCATATATGTGAAAGGTATGCCAACACAACAGACCAGCAATGCAATCCCCCATTTTGGCTAGTTGCCCATCAACCTCTGCAAGGGGAGTTAACTTTGAAGCAAAAAAATGAAACACTGTAGTGACAAATGCTATCCTTACTCTCATCTCCCATAAGCAAATGCAGATGGTGGGAAAGGCAGGCAGCACATAGGTTAATGGGTGGGGAAAGACACATACGGTTGAGGGAAAGGATAGGGACAGGGATAAAAAAAAAGTCAAAAATAAATTAACAGTTATTTTTGCTAGCTTAAATCTCTTCCATTCATTGATAATATGTTGCATGCGAGTGCATTTTTATAGCAGTCCTTACCTTGGTCTTACAATATGCAAATGATAGTGACTAGAGAACAGAAGCTAGAAATATCCAAAGCCTAAACTATATGTTGACTGAAAACTCTAAAGGCTGGTAACATTTTTTTTCTTTTGGGTTGGGTGTTGGTAAACTAGTTTAAATCTCATTAGAAAATTACCAGTTTATAGTAAATAAAGATTTTTTATACCGATGCAATTATACCACTATTATTGTTGTTTTGGATAATGGGATTCACACCATTAACTTACTAACACAATCTCAGTGGAATACACACCATCTAATAACCATAGTGTGGATGGCTAGACAACTTTTACAAGATAAAAATTATGCAGAATGCAGCTTTGCAATCTGCCTCTAAACAAATGTACATTTCTTAAGAACTATATGGGAAAAAGGATTAACAACAAAATTAAAGTTGAAAGCTGTTCACAGCACACCTATTCACAATGGAAATAAAATCAGTTCTCATTTAGGTTTCAGTCCCAAGACCTGCAGTATTCCATGCTATTATTGCTGCCACTGGACTAACATGAGCCTCAGGACAGTATCAGCAGGGGCAGTGACATCAGCATAGAATGCTGAATGCCTGGTTACATCCAGAGTTGCATAAATGTCTTGCAGTCTAACTGGCCAGCTGTCTGGTGAAATTATGCATCTGTGGAGCCCTAGAATGAATGCCTAGAAACACTCAGCTAAGTGATGCAGTTAACATGGGCAAGGTTTCCTCTGCAAAAATGTGATTTAAAAAAAAAAATCAAGATTTATTTGCAAGTACTGCATCCTTTGCAGAAGTACTCAATCCAGGTGTACCTCAAGGATCAATGTTGTTGTTGTCTTTCAGCTTTTTCCAGTTAGGGGTCGCCACAGCGGAACTCCAGTCCGCTAAATATTGGCAGTAGATTTTCACGGTGCCGAGTTGCCAGCTTGCCGCCCAACCTTCAACGAAGGCACGCCCATTCACACATCTTTCGGAACACCCAGTTGAGAATCGAACGGGAGAACCTCTTGCTGTGAGACAACAACACTACCGCTGCACCACCGCGGCTGTTCAGACCTCAAGGATCAATACTTGCATCAATACTCGATTCCAGTTTTACAGATAAATTATTCATTTACTTACCTTAGTCACAACTTATCTTACATGCTGATGCCATCATCTACAGATCCAGACCAACGCAGCAGGTAATCTAAACCAAACTACAGTTCCAGACCTAAACTACTGGTTCACCTCCAAAATGTTTCTCTTATCCCAAAAATCAAGGCTATGCTCTTTGGTACAAAAAGACTTTCTAAAGCTTCCAACTTTCCCAAACGTTTAGACCAGCACAATAACCTTACTGACACCATCACTTCATTCATATACCTACGTGTCTGGTTTGAACAACCTCAACTTTCAGAACCATATTCATAAAATTAAATCTGAGATCAACTATCTCCTTTTCTGGGCTCAGAAAACATCCCAATTCTTTTCATCACCACCGAAGGTAGCCACTGGGAAATGTGTCCTGCTTGCACAACTTAGCTTACCCTTATTTGCCACCTCTAATAAAAACATCAACACTACAAAACCTTATCTTACAAAATAAGCCTCTTCATCAGCAATTTCCCTTGCTGCGAACACCAGTGCCTTACTTTATTCAAAGGTAGTCTCTCATTGCAAGCCAGATCCAACCAACTGCTGGGCTCCTAACTACTCAAATTATTCCACCAAGACACCACTTTTCCACTTGCCATCACTTCAACTTGTAACCTCAGAAGCTGGGGCCCAGCAAGTCCTACTCTCCAAACTCCATAACTCTTGACTAGCTTCTCCATACTTGCTTCAAAAGAATTCCTTCCTCATACCTCTCCAAACATACCATGTTACGTTCATGTCCCAGCTCAAACAGTACCTGTTTACGCTACACAAATACAAATGCAGAATGCAAAACATGTTAATCAGCATTAGTCTATACTAAATTAATTTCCTGTCACTTTTCTGTTTGTAACATGTACACCTCAATCTGGTGTGAACGTTGCATACAGCATTTCTTTTTTTAAACACCTTTATTAAATTATCACTTAAGCCACAAGCAAACCTACATTAACAGAAAACAAACCATTCTAACATTTTTCTATTTAAACGTAATATACAGTGCACATATTTTCTTTGCTATCAAACATTTTAAAAAAACTGCTGAATTCCTACTTTCCATTAAACCTCACTTCTCCTCCTGAACATTAAAAGCATGTGTTGTTGCCACAATTCCCATTTACTTCTATGTAATTCCCTCCTTCCTTCTAAAGATCCCTCCTCCAGTTCTTTTATCTCTTTTATAATACTCTATGTCAGATACAGTTGATGTAGACTTTGATTTTCATTTTGTAGTAACTGTTTTTTGGCAGCCAACAGAATTAAACTTAAGGTCTTGTCTAGACAATTCAGATCCTTATCCCGGCTCACAAAAATCATTTTCCTTACTTACAGACATTTGCTCTCCCAGTATTTCTGACAGAGTACTTCTTTTGTTTTTGACTAGTTTGTATTACCTGCGTTTTTGACTAGTTTGTATTACCTGCATGTTTCACTGTTAGCTGTAGAGATATTTTTGTTGCTACTACTTTGAATGTAACCCAGAATGGGCCTGCAATTGGTCATGCTGTGATGAGCACTCTACCCTGGTAACCAAAATGTAAAATAAACAAACAAAAATAAGCAGATGAGTCTACTGTGCTGAGCATGCAAAACTAGTCAGTTATACAGACATGCCTACATCCTAATTTATGCAGTAATACAGTCTGACCACAGGGAAGAAGGTGATCATATCATGCCCAGAAAAACCATGGACAGCCTGCTTGGAAAAATGTGAATAAATACTAAAGTAGCTGCCAGCCTCTCTGGTAGTGCAGAGGGATATAGCCCTGACTATGGGCCCAGGCAACCAGGGTTCGATTAGCAGCTCAGGTAACTAACAGAGCAGCAGGGAACAGGATGGGCATCTCCCTGTGGCAATCTGTGGTGGAGGCCAGGGACATCGTTTGAAGGGGGAGAGTGTGGATGGAAGGTGGTCCCTACTGGGCTGCTGCAGAACAGGAGTGATACATTACTTGTTCACACTGTATGCCCACCCAAGACATGCCACATAACAGAAGGGGGAAAACAATGCATGTCATACGTGAAACCCCTCCAGACAGACATTCTGACATACTAGGCCGCTGGTAGTCTAAGGATCTCTGACAAGTACTAACAATAATGGATTAAGTCCAACAGGGAAGGAGTGAGCTGGTAAACCTGGCACATATGGGGCTCAAGGAAGCAAAAAAAAAATGCCTCAGAAATGCTCTATGGAGATACATTTTTAAAGGCTGTTGTAACAGGTGTCACTCAGGCAGACACTGCTCTGGCTGTAACCCACAAGAGTCTACAGTAGATAACCATTTGGATATAGCTTGCTTGTAAACATTTTTTCTGCCTTACCAGGATAAAGGAGAAACAGTCAATCTATTTCCTCTTCATCTGAGCAAAATGTAATACACGTGTTTTCTAGGAATATTAAGAAATGCAAAATACTTAACTCTGGGGATTCATTCAGAAGTTGTACATTGACATGTGTAGGCTTATTCTTCAGTCATCAGGCATTTGCCTTAGCAGCCTGGCAGACCATGTGTCTCTACTGGACAGCCTTATAAAACAAACAGGTCCTGCATCTACCACTGTACACAAGAATGATTGGAACCAACAACATTTCACAAATTTCAAGAAATACAACCACATTTTTATTTCAGATGCCAGGAAATAGGCATCTTAGCTAGTCATCTCTACTGCCAAGCAGCAGCAGGTACAGTTTCACGACCTGCTTCTAAAGGCAACAGTACAGACAAGGATTTTAGGTAAATAAGATCTGGGACACTAGACACACAAATCTTACTTTCTACTGCTCTGTGCTCTATGTAATTGGTATCAATCACCCTCACCAGAACTTTCATGCAGTGTAAGAATAATTTAATATCACTGTACAGTCCACAGTTGTGCAAGCCCTGTTTGTCCTTGCATATTGGCACCAATATGCTCATTCTCCAGCCATCTGGAATATGCCTCGCTCTCTCTCCCTACTGCTATGAGTACCCTCAGGAACAACTTCTCCCCTGACTCACAGATCTTTTTTGCACATGCCATGACCTCATTTGAGCCTGCGCCTTTCCCTGACTTCATTTTCCTCAGTGCTGTTTCTACTTGTTCTAGAGTGGGGTCTCCTACTTTGGAGTAGTACCACTTCTGTGGTGTTTTCTTCATTCAGAAGCTGTTTGAAGCTCTCCTTCCCATCTGCCTTTGATGTCCTGTAGAGTGGTGAGCAGGTTGTTGCTGGCATCCCTAATGAAGGGTGTCTGATGATCACCTTCTTTATATTTCTGTCTTACAACCTGATTAAGTTTCTATGTGCCATCCACTGAGTCACTTTCCAGAAGCTGGTAGAGCGTCTCTTATACCTTGCTCTTTGTTATCACAACTGCACTCTTAAGCATCTTTGTTAGAAAACCAGTACTCCTTAGACCAGTCTGCCTTTTCTATCTTCCACTTTCTTGCACTCATCCTTTCTTGTGATGACTTCTTGGACTTCTTCATTCCACCATCAGCTTTCCTTAAGTATCTTATTTCATTAAGTGGATTGACAGCATAACTGTTCTGTAGACATCACACATACTGTTCTGAGGTGTTACCATTCTTCAACTCCACCCATTTAGCCCCGAGTAATTCCTTGAATTCTTGTGTTTTCTTTCCAGTCAACTTCCAAGTCTTCGATCTAGTCTCTGTTGACTGCAGAGCCTTCGCTGACCACTGCTTGCTGCTGATTGTAGCAACTAGTGGTTTATGCTGTGGGCCCACCTGCTTCAGTAGGGATGACTTTGCAATTGCTGAATCTACCCCAAAGCCCTTTTCTTACTAGGAGGAAGTCTACCAGAGTTGCATGTTGGCCAGTCATGTGATTTTCTGATTGTCCTCCTTGCTGAACCATATGTTGGCCACCATCAAGCCATGTACCACACAGAAGTTTAGAATGGCCCCTCATTTATTTCTGTTGCCCCACCCATGTGGACCCAGGCACTCTTCATATTCTGTTCTGACTTTCTCAATATGTGCACTCAGGTCCACCATTATAAACAACAACTCATGTTACTTTGCTTTATCTAGTAGGTTCTGAATTGCTGCCTGAACGTACTCATTTCCTGACTATCATAATCCTTCTATGGACCTAGGCTGAGATTATTAATAGTCCCCTATCCTTACATTGGAGTCTCCTGCTATTGGACTAAGCTTAGATTATTAATAGTCCCCTTATCCTTACACTGGAGCCTAACTGCTATATGACTGTCACTAAGATGACATCATTCACAGTTTTCTGAAGCCTCTCTCTCACCACAATTCCACTATTCTAGTCTGTCCTCTACCTAAGTAGTAGACTCTGGATCCCAAGCCAAGTGGCTTTGATGCACTGCCCTTCCACCTTGTGTCCTAGATACAGAGGATGTCCAGCCTTATCCTTACCATCATGTGATCCACTTACAAGTCGCATTCCATCAGTGAACCTATACTGAGTGCAGTGGTCCTCAGTGCATGTTTGGCAGTTTGATTGGTTTTAAATCCAGCTTTTGGTCAACAACTCTACCTAGGTAACCCAAGCTGGGCAACTGGACATCAACTAGCCAGTAGCTTACCGACCTAGGGCTGCTAGGTTTTATGGTGAGCACACAGTGGTCAGCAGGGGCACACATAGAACCTCCCAATGCTAGCAAGGCTCCCTGGTGTAAGTCAGAGTAGGCTGGGTCCTCCAACCACTTATTGCAAGGCAAATATCTATGTCCATGTTTTGGCAACATTTATCAATGTGATCAAATCACAGAGACAATTTTTACACCATTAAGTAGCTAGGCCTGACAGCATGCAGCCTGTGATCCATGTTCTCCTATCTAGAGGATACTGTGCGCCACAGCTGATGCCCAAAGCAGTTGCTTTATGCAACATCTTCCACAACAGGCACCATCTAGAGTCTGTGCTGCGGACTACAACTCAATTCTTGGTTGAGTTTCAGGTGAAAACACTCCATGTTTGCTTGGGGGTGGATAACAGATGCACAAGGAGAACATGTAAACTCCACAGACACATTGGCCAGAGGTTAGGATCAAACCTTGTACTTTATACCTCTTATACCTCCAAAAATCACAGTCCTACCAACACTAGGATCAGCGACCCAAAACGACTCCAACAAATAAATAACAAGGTGAAGGGGTAGATTTTCTCATTCAGCACCAACCCCCATCTATGGAACAAACTTCTTCTCCAATTTAAGCAGTGTGACACACTGTCTGCCTTTAACCTTTAAAACGTATCTGGGACAACTGGATGGATATTCATACATTTTCCCTGCTAGGACTGGCCTGGAACTCCTTGAAAAGGGAGGCAATGCCCAAGGGTGGGTACTGGAAAGGTGGAAATAGCATTGTGGCTCAGTTGCATTTTAACTCCTATGATCTTACGACTCAATGATTCTGTTCTGGCAGAGACTGGATCTTCCCTAGTGCATGGATGTAGGGCTGCTTCCTAGACAAATACAGACAGCAGCAGCTCATGACACTTCCTGTTCTAATACTAGTCAGTGAAGGAACAGAGGGGCTATTGTCCACTGAAGGGAATAACTCCAAATTGCTTATTTTATTTCTTTGTGTTAAACAAGAGAGATTATCATAATATTGGTGAGTCCCTACCCATGTACATGCCTGCCAAAGATAGAGTAACCAAGGAAGAATCCTTCCACACACGTGCCCCTCTAGTGCAGTGGAGATTGACAGAGGACCATATGAGGCAAGATGAGAGGGATAGAGTACTGATCCTACTTGAACCTTACTCTTTTATTGAGTGCACTCAGACAAACATCTTTCTACACATCACTGTTGCAGTATTACATATGATATAGTGGAAGATTACCAAAGCAGTGTCAACTCAGGGAGGTGGAAAGCTCAGAAAAGACCAAGCAAGGTGGAAATGCCAAAACCCTTCCCTGCTTCTGGAATCCATGTTGATCTTACAGTGCTTAGTAAAAAGCATCTCTGAAGGACTACACAGAGAACTACAGAGTCTTGTGGCTGTTGTGCCCACTTCCCACAACAGCCAGCATGAGAACCCCATCCTCTTTAGTCAAGACTGGAGTGAAAAAGGCTACTGTAGTAAAATATGCTTTTACCTGTACCTGCCCCTGTAATAGTTTTACACTTCTTTCAATGAATAAAAGGTTTGCTCTGTTTTCCTGTGACAAGAAGACAAATGAGTCTGCATGTCTGATGACACCGGTCCTTTTGACACCTGAGCTGCCTGTGGGCATCTAATAGATGCAGTATCCTTTCACCTTTATCTTCTGGCCTTGGAAAAAGAAAGGTTGATGACTGCCCTAGTTAAGGGATATGCCCAAGACTATTCTGGACATGGAATGGTTGGTCCTCAGTTTCACCCCGTCACTGTGAAGGGTCATAATAGCTTTGAGAAGTATTGTCTTCCAGGACAAGTATTTGAGAGGAGCAGATCCAATCTCAAATGACAAAACTGGTCTTTCTTAAAATAAAAGGCCCAGACTGGCAGGGCCACATGCCCACATGAATACAGCTGCAGAATCCCTTTAAGGAACTGTATAGCCAGCACACGGCTTGTCAAAGATAGATCAAAGGAATGACATGAGACGAAAGAAAAAACTTAAAACCTTTGTACATCAGTGAGACAGTAGTCAAGTGAAAAAAAAATGACAGAAAAGAGAGCATCAGTGGATGTCGTACAAAACTGGGGACCTGGTAGTGGTTGTGTACCATATGGAGAATTTCCTCCACTTTGTCGGTTAGGACTTCCTTGTGTTCGGTATTCTTGTGTTTGAAAGAAATAAGCATCATCTTGAAGTCTGAGGTCCTGGAGATTTGGGAGGACCAAGGATCACAACTTCTGGGTCAGCAAGTCCACTATTTGAGGCAAAGTATAGAGAGGTTCTTTTATCAGCAGCAATAGCAAAAAGTACCAGTTTTTTCTTGGACCAAAAGGGGCCAGGTCAAACATCCTAGGGTTTTTTCTACCCTTTGTGTAAAATTCTTGATGGCAGAGGAAAGGGAGATGCATAAAGAAAAAGGCTATTCAATTGGAAGGAGACTGCACCTATCCTGCCATGCATTCATGCATAGGAACCTCATCTAGAGCTTTAGTAATGGGTGGTTGTCTGCATATCGGGAAAGGTGGAAGTGATATAGTACTGTAACAATGATCTCACTCTTGAACATCTACTGTTATAGCGAGTGCATCTCAAACAAATGTCCTCAAATGGATAACTGCTGTAGTAGTACTGAGGACATACGAGATTACTAAAACAGTGTTAAGTCTGTTTCTTGACCCCCCCACCACACACATTTTTCCATCGGCCTGCAAAAAATGTTTGTTTAAATGCCATTCACTACTATTGCATTCTGTCTCCTGCCATGTTACTCAGTTCCAAGAAGATGCATACAGATCTCAGATCTATCTTTGATCGTGAGTCTAAGTTCCAAGCTTGAACAGCTAGTCTGGAATGGGTTTCCCCTAGATTATGTACTACTTGACCACTGTATTGTTGATGGTCAAATGCAGGACTCCTGAATTCCAAAGGGTCATGACACCCACAAAGCCTACTTAACCAAACTGAAGACTATCCAAATTTTACCAAACACACTAGTTATGGGGGATTTCAATTCTCCCACCATCAATTGGGAAACCTACTCTTGTCCAAACTCGCTAGCACAAAAGTTCTTTGACTTTATGAATTCAAATTTCCTGGAACAAACTGTCCATACTTAGACAAGAGGAACAAACGTTCTAGATCTGGTCCCCACCAACATGTCAGACAGGTGCACTGCTGCAACTGTTGGACTCTCATTAGTTGAGACTGACCACAAATCAGTCACTTTAAGCTGACACTAACACCAGAACTCATAAAGGGTGAAATGCGACTAGAAAACTTCACCAAGGCAAACTGCACCCTTTTAGGCGAAGGTATAAATGCATTCCAAACCCCACCCCATACTGAAAGTGGTTAACTACACTGAATCATACACTAAACCCTGTACAATCACTTGCATAATTATATAAACTCGGCTGTACCAGACAGAATCAAGCCCAGAGCCCCAAGAAAAATCAAGCTACCATGGTGGACTTCCAGCATCAATAAACTCTACAATAAATGCAAAAAGTTTCTGTCCAAGAAAATAAAGACAAAGGACCCAACAATGGAAAAGCACCCTCCTCAGCCACAACAGGTAAATAAAACAACTTGTCAAGTCCTCAAAGAGCTCCTTTGAGAGAAACCTAGCATGTACTGCCAAGGATAACCATAAAGCCATTTACAGCCATGTACATAACCTAAATGGTAGGACCTAAGCATGTGCAGTACAGTTTTGTACCTTCCATAAATGTAGATGTTCGAGTGTAAACACTGCTGCAGTCATTACACTTGGGTTATCCTGCCGTCAGGCAGTTCTCCAGTCAGCCTGAGTTCCAAAGTCTTGGTCCGGCGTCAGTTGCTGTCGCCTCCTCCCTGACGTCAGTGCGACAGGGGTATTCAAGATGCAGCCAACGCCATTTTCTTCAGTTTTTCTTGCCCCAGATGTCAGGTACCCCCAAATAGGTAGGCAATTCAATTTGCTAGTAAAATATACAAAAGAAAAACAAACAACCATTTTTAGTTACCAGCAAATACTCCCCATAGGTAATAAAGGGTAGATGAGCTTGGAAGTACCAGAAAATAAGCGGGGAAGAAGGAGGGTAACCTGGACTGCAGCAGTGTTTACACTCGAACATCTACATTTATGGTAGGTACAAAACTGTACTATGTTCATCATGTTATACACTGCTGCAGTCATTACACTTGGGTGGAATCCCAAAGCGGAGGTAGGGAGGCTGGATCTATAAGGCATTAGGGGAGGCTATAAGACCCTGCAGGACAGCAGTGGCAAAGCCAGCTCTGGATTTGGAGTATAAAGGCAAATGGTAATGCTTGGTGAAGGTATGCACAAAACTCCATGTTGCTGCTTCCAAAATATCCTTGGTAGGTACTCCTCTGAGGTAGGCAGTTGAAGTGGCTGTTGCCCTGGTGGAGTGAGATCTAATGCTGCTAGGTACAGGTTTCCCAGGGTGGGTACAGCAGAAACGTATACAGTGTCCTATCCATTTTGAAATAGTCTGCTTTGAAATGGCTTTTCCCTGTGCTCCTGCAGTGTATGCTACCAATAATTGCTCAGATTTTCTGAAAGCTTTGGTTTTGTCCCAGTAGAAGCGTAACTACCTGTGAATGTCCAAAGAATGTAGTAGTCTTTCCCCTTTGATCTGTGGTTTTAGATAGAAAGTTGGCAAGTGAATAGCTTGGTTTAGGGCCACACTTGATACCACCTTTGGCATAAAAGTAGGGTTAGTTCTTAAAGACACCCTATCCTGGTGGATTTGTGCTGATGTGATGATATTGCCAGTAGCAGAGCAGTTTTCCAAGAGATGTATTTTAATTCTGCTGCATTAGCTGGCTCAAAAGGAGGTAAAGTTAATTTTTCCAAAACAAAGTTGCGGTCCCAAGTTGGTGTAGGTGCTCTACAGGGCGGCCTTATGTTTTTAGCCCCTCTGAGGTATTGTTTGAGCAAAGGATTAGAAAAAATTGGTGGATCCGTGTTGTAATGAGCAGAAATAGCTGAGGCGTGGATCTTGATGGATGAGAAGGAGAGGCCCTTGTCCAGCATCTCAGTTAAGTATTGAAGTATCTGAGGAATGTTTGGGACAACAGGATCAAGGCTGTGTGCTTGGTTCCAGGCACAGAATCTCTTCCATTTTTCAGAGTAGGCTTTCCTAGTGCTAGGCCTTCTGGCCTCCAGAATGACATCCATAACAGCTTTGGAGAGAGGCATTGCTTGCCTGACTAAGGAATTCTCCGTGCAGCTAGGTTTAAGGTCTTTAGTTGGCTGTGAAGTATCTGATTGTTGTGCTGCATCAACAGCTGTGGGATTTGAGGCAAAATCCATGGTGGTTCTTGTGCTAAGTTCTTTAAGATTGGGTACCAGTGCTGGTGTGGCCAGTCTGGTGCAATCAGGATCATTTTTGGCTCTTCCTGCCTGGCTTTTATGAGTACCTTTGGAAGGAGAGGTAAAGCAGGGAAAGTGTAAACTTGTAGTTTTTTCCAGCTGAATGAGAGGGCATCCACTTTCCAAGCTTGTGGATGGTAGCTCCTTGTGCAGTATTTCTGTAATTGGCAGTTCAATGGGGATGCAAACAGATCTATGTCCGGGCTCCACCATTTTTGTGTTATCTTTCTGAATACTTGTGGGTCCAATTTCCATTCATGGGGGGGTCCATGATGTTTCTGCTTAGGTCATCTGCCAGTGTATTTTTCTCTCCTGGCAGGAATTATGCTTGCAGATGAACTTGGTAGTTTAGAGCTGTGTTCCACAAGGTCATGGCTTGTCTGCAGAGGAGGTAGGAGTGTGTGCCCCCTTGCTTGTTTATGTACCACATAACTATGGTGTTGTCTGTCTTTAGAAGTAATTGTCCTGGATGCAGCAGGTCCTTGAAAGCTATAATTGCATTTTGTACAGCTAGCATCTCTTTTTGATTGATGTGGAGATGTCTTTGCTCTGTGGGCCACTCGTCCTGGATACATTTTCCTGCCATGTGTGCTCCCCAGGCGTAATCCGATGCATCTGTTGTCAGTGTTTGCCTGGCTGTGGGTAGAGTGAAAGGCTGTCCCTTGTTGAAGTGACAAGCTTGAGCCCACCATCGAAACTCCTGTTGAAGGCAAGGAATTAGTGGTATAACTGTTTCCAAACTTTGACAGTGTTGAGACCATACACTCTTTAGGTACCACTGAAGTTTCCTCATATGCAGTCTGGCATATGGAATTAGTAGTATGCAAGATGCCATGAAGCCCAAGGCCTGCAGAATTTTTCTTGCAGGGAGTTGGGTCTTTGTTGTCATTAAATAAAAATATTGAGTCAGTTGTCCTTGCTTGTCTGGCGTGAGATAAGCCATCTGGGCTGTTGTGTTCAAGCTGGCACCCAGGAATATTATCTTTTGTGAGGGCACTAGTTTTGATTTCTTTTCGTTTACTGTGTACCCCAGACAACTTAACCCTTTTACGTATGCCAGATGCTTTAGTAGAATGTCCTTGCTCTCTGCCTGAAATCAGGCAGTCGTCCAGGTATGGGTAAATTTGAATTCCTTTTTGCCTGCAAAATGCAATTACTGGTGCCAGGCACTTTGTGAAGACCCTGGGCACAGTAGATAAGCCAAAGGGCAGTGCAGAGAATTGATAGTGCATTGAACCAGCTAGAAATCTGAGGTATCTTCTGCAGTTTTGTCTGATAGGGACATGCCTCTTTGAGGTCCAAAGTCACGAGCCAAGCTTTCTTGCCCAGCATGGGAAGAAGCTGCTGTAGTGTCAACATTTTGAATTTTGGAACATCCAGGTATGTGTTTAGAGAAGAAAGGTCCAGAATGGATCTCCAGGCTTTGTCCTTTCTGGGAACCAGAAAGAGTCTCGAGTAAAATCCTTGTCCTTTCTCCTGTGGTGGCACCTTTTGAGTAGCTCTCATGTCCATGAGTGTTGTAATTTGTTTTTGAGCCTCTGCCCATTGATTTGGTGGCAGATTTGGCATTCCTTTTAACCTTGGCAGAGTGTGAAAGTGGAACCTGTAACCTTGAGATACAATGTTGAGAACCCATTTGTCTTTGGTGATGCAATGCCAATTGTGATAGAAAAGTGCCAGTTTTCCTCCTAAGGGGGCTGCCAAGAGAGAGCTGTTTGGCAGCTGCAATGGAAATTCATTGAGGCTGCTTTTTATAAGTTTTATGCCGGTCTTCCCCTTCTTTCTGACCTGGTGTACCCCATTGTCGAGGCCTGTAAGGGCCTTGTGCCTGACCTCTACCCTCTTGGGCGTCTGTATCTGCCCCTTTGTAGTCTGTCTGTGACTGGAAAGGACCAATTCTTTGTTGGCCAATTTCTGCTGAAACGAGGAGGCTGAACCTGTAAGAAAATCTTTCACCGTTTGCACAGATTTTGCCTTATCCTCCATCTTCTTTAATACCTCCTCTGCCTTAACTCCAAACAGCACATCCCGTTGCAAGGGTGCATCCAATAATTTGACCTTAATATGATCTGGTAGCGTATGTTCTTTTAACCAAGCATGCCTTCTAATGACTGAGGCTGTAACTGCTGCTCTACAGGAGGCCTCTAAGGAATCCAACACACATTGTAAAGTATGTTTTCCCACTTGTTCAGCTGCATGCAATAAATCCTGCATTTCTTTAAAATTAGGAGGATCTGAGTCTGGAAGCATCTTTTGTTTCAACTGAGACATCAAAAATTGCTGATATTATAGCATGTGAAACTGGCAATTCAAGGCTCTCATTGCTAAAGTTGCAGACATATATACCTTCTTTCCCCATCTGTCTAATGCTCTGGAATCTGTCAGAGGGAAGTGGGTTTTTTTTGCTAATGAGGCCTTAACCCCTTTGGGTCCCTAGGAAATAGTTTCAGGGTCAGCAACAGGGCTTTTGTACAGAAATTTGTGAGAGTCAGGGACTCTGTAATATCTATCAGTTTTAACTGGGGCTGGGGGTAAGGAGTCAGGGTTTAAACTGGATTCAGTGTACACATCATCCACAATATCTGGAACTGGTGGGATAGCAAGGGGTCTGTGTTGAGGCAATAAAAGGAAGTCCCTGAGCCTTTTCTTGGATTCTGAGTAATCCTGGCCTTCCCAATGGAAATGTTCCCTCATGGTATGTAAGGTTTCCCCCAAAGGAGTAGTCCCTCAGGCAGAGAGGCTGAGGGAATTGATTCCTCAGCATCAGAATCCTCATAAGGGGGTAAAGAATATCCTAGGGTCTGAGGATGAGTCTGAGGAAATGGACACCTGGTCAGAAGATTCATAATCTGCATCCTGTCTGGGCCTTTTATTTGGAGGGGGATGGGACCCCCTGATCAGGGTGATTAGGTCTTCGGACATTTTTAACATTTGTTTTTTAGGCATGGAAGCCTGTCCTGGAGAGAGTTGTGTCTGTTTCTTTGCTTTTAAGGAGGGCTTAGACTTAGTAGAGGGTTTAATAGTTAACTGGGTAGGTCTGAAAACACCCTCTGTAGCTGTGGATTGCTCAGCTACTTCGGTTCCCTCTGTAGGGTTAGGATCGGAAAGCTGAAAACCTGGTGCATCCGAAGGCCCAGCCAGCTCCACGTGGGAGTTGGAGGTGGTCTGTGGTTCTGTGGAAGCGGTAGTCAGGGGCTGCATAGGCACCTCGCTGAAAACCGGAGACCGGCGTAGAAGAGGCCTCTTCGTCAGTTTTGGGCCTCGGATGCCTGTCCTTGCGCGTTTTATGCATTCCGGTTGTCAGAAGTTCTGATGGCATGGTGTAATTGAATTTTCTCCCAAAATAATGTCGGGCAAAATCAAACCGACGTTTAATAGTGTGCTTGTTAAACCTAGCACAAAACTAGCAACCAGTGACGTTGTGGTCAGGGCCTAGGCATGGAATACAATAGGAGTGGAAGTCCTTATGAGGTATTTGCTTCCCACAAGAAATACAATTATTAACTTTTACTGACATCGGTCTGAGGCAAGAAAAAGTTTCCCCAACGGGGTACTTAGCTTTTTAAGAAGACTTCAGTTCTGGATTCGGAATGAAAATCTCAGGATTCGGCTGACCAGCACTTGCGAACTGCTTCTGCTTTGGGCATCGCGCGGCAAGAAAGACTGAAGAAAATGGCGTCGGCTGCATCTTAAATACCCCTGTCGCACTGACGTCAGGGAGGAGGCGACAGCAACTGACGCCGGACCAAGACTTTGGAACTCAGGCTGACTGGGGAACCGCCTGATGGCAGGATAACCAGAGTGTAATGACTGCAGCAGTGTAACACTATGAACATCTGGTGGCCAATGGCATTACACATACTGACTTCGGAGAGATGGTGAACCTGCCAGTGGCTAGGTTTGATGAAATTTTCACTCCCTTATCCCCTCCTAACTTACAACAAACCTTCCCCCAAATCCCCCTCACCTTACATATCAGGACAGCAGGTCCTCAAAGCGCTGTCCAAGGCAAAGAGGACAGCCTCTGTGGGACCAGATGACATCCCAGGTGGTCTTCTAAACAGGCTAAAGCATGAACTAGCATCAGCACTAAGTACCCTTTTCAATCATAGCCTAACCAAAGGCTTTGCACCTGTGGAATGGAGAACAGCTGCAGTTATTCTATTCCACAAACTTGGCCTAGCAACAGACTCATAAGCCTGACCAGCCTCATCTGAAAGCCCATGGAATGCATCAACATGGACCTCACAAACAGAGACATAGGTGACCTCCAAACCCTGGATCCTACCTGATTTGGCTTTGTGAAGGGCAGATCCTGCCTGTTAAATCTGGTGGATTTCTTTGAAAGTAGGACTCAGGCCACTGATGAGGGCAAATATGTGCACACAGTATACCTCGACTTAGCAAAGGCTTTTGACGCAATCCCACATTCAGGCATTACTGATAAACTTGGCAAACTGAATGTAAACCAGTTTGTTGTAAGATGGGTTGCCAAAAGGCTCACAAACTGGACACTACCAAAGTGGGTGATTCCACAACAATCAGAAGACCTGTTACCAGCAGGGTGCTGCCACAGGGGTCAGTACTGGGCCCCAATTTCAGGTCAAAACTAAAGGGTTGTGGCTGAACAAGTTTTCAGACTACTGCAAACTAGGTGCAATCCCCCAAATGATGTCAGTATACTCCAGGATGGTCTCACACAGACCAATGACTGGTGTATTAGTCACGGTCTCAAAATGAATACAAAGAAATGCATCATCGTTCCCTTCGGCACAAACAATGTCCCTTCACACTATGAAATCAGTAACAATACCCCAAGTACTCATGAAGTGGTAAAAGATCTGTGATCACAGGTTGACTGTGACCTTAACTTCAACTACCACCCGTCTACTGTTATAAGGAAAGCTTTCCACATAGCTCACTTGATTAGTAAAAGCATCACCTCGACAGCAAAAGAAGTTATAAGCCCCCTATACTCAGCAATTATCTGGCCCATAATCGAGTATAACACCCCTTTGGTATGTACCGAACTAAACACCTAGAGCAATTAGAGACCTCAGCGATTTCTAACAAAGATCAAAGGCCTCCAGCATATGCCTAATGCGAACCAACTAAAATCCCTGTCACTACACTGCATACTATCTAGACTTCTTAGGGGAGAGTTATGCCTGGACTACAGAGCAACCCAAGACCCAAACCTAACGAATTTAGTACATAGCCATTAATCAAATGGGTCTAAGGCTACCCATTCCAAGGACTTAAACATGGCCTGCGACTTAAACAGGACATGCTGGAGGGACAGATTTATCTCCCAGCAACTGCCATGTCTTTGGAACAGGCTACCCATTCATGTGTAACAGAGCACTGCTATGACACTGTTCAAGTGGAACCTGGATAAGTGGATAGGGCACTGTAAATTCTTAGCACGGATAGTACCCACAACCCTCTTCGACATGGGCAGTCATCACTAAATGCAATACTGGGTATTGACAAGTCCTTCTATAGTATTACATTGAACTGAAACAGCTAGGCTTAAAATGACCTCAGAGTCAATAGCCTGGTAATCCCCTATGAAAGCATTCAAAGCTAATACGACTGCTAACACTGGCTTGATGCTAATATGCTGCTTTAATAGAGCGTCTTCTGCGTGGAGACATGAGTGAATGGGCGTACCTTCATTGAAGGTTGTGCGTCAGGGCTGGTAACTCGGCACGTAAAAATCAACTACCAATCATTAGCGGACCGGAGTTCCGCTGTGGCGACCCCTAACCGGGAAAAGCCGAAAGACACAACAACAAACCTGTACTAGGGCCACTGACTCCATACCTTGAAGCTGCAGGTGTATGCCCTCCAATCAATGCCTAAAGCACCTGTAGTCAGGGTCAGACCATCTCAATGTGGCTGAAAAAGTACTCTCACATTGGTCTAAACTGAGAACTCCACCAGACAAACTATTTCTATATGAAAGGTACTAGACGTTCCTTCTCCAAAGGTTGTGAATGTTGTTTCTATCAGTTCTTCAGGCACCAGTGACTGTTTCACATATGAAGTCTCCCCAGGGGAGACATGAAAATGATGGATGCCACATAACATGGAGACTTAAAAACTCCCTTGCAGTGTGGATTAACTTCTGCAACTGTCAAACGAAAAAGTCTTTCAAGAAAGCATCTTTTTTGAATGGTGAAATGGTCCCATTCAGTCCTATGTCCAGTGTGGTCCTCAGAAAATCTCTAAAAGTACTGAGTTTTAGGCTGAACATAGAACCTCAAGTTCTAGGGACAGGTGTTTTTCCTGCAGTTAAACTCAGGACATGGTTTGCAAAGAAGGCAGCTATCCACATAAAAGTATACATGATTTTTTCTGGCTGTTAGGACTGCCACTATTCAAGCAATGCATTTTATGAAAAACCTGGGTGCAGTACACAGCCCAAAGCATAAGGAAGGAGACCAGTACAGGGCTCAAATGGTAAAGAGGCAAACAATAAGAGGAAGTTTCCTGCTATGAACCTTTAAGAATCTCCTCTGCTCTTTGCATACTGCCATATGCTCAAGTGTCTTTGAAGGCCAGAGTTCACAATGAATGTTCTGGGTATTAAAGAAGGACCAACTGCAGAGTCAGCATTTTGAACCGGTAGACTTAAAGGTTGACTGAGTTTAGTTTCTGAAGTCAGCTTAGGCAAAAAGGAGGGGGATGTCTAAGGAAACTCTGTCCTTGTGAAGGACAAATAGAAAGCTCTACAGGAAACCGGATGAAATTCTAAAATTCTGGTTGAAGTAATTGCAACTAGGAAGATAGTTTAAGATAAAAATTTGAGCTCAGCTGTATGTGCCATTTAGAATGGTGGCCTGCTTAGCTTTGCCTGCAAGAAACTGAGGTCCAAAGGTGAGGTAGGATCCTTTGGGGGGGGGGGGGGGGTTGGAGAAAAGCACCAATTAAAAAGGCCTTGCATACTCTTTAGGAAGCTAAACAATGAATGTTAAAGCTTTCATTAAAATTAAAGAAATGGCTACTAGATGGACCTTAACTGTTGACAAGTAAGAACACATTGGAGAAAGGATAGGAAAAAGTACTAGGCTCAAAAAAGGGATACAAATCATGTTATCCAGACCAAAAACAAAATTTTTTTCCAACTGACCTTATATACTTAATACATTGACAATATTTGGGAAATGGTAAGGATCTGGATCAGGTTTACCTTCATATGTGCGTTCTGCACACGGGCAAACAGCAGATGTTCGAAAGGACGTTTGCAAAGTTTGCAAAGGTCAAACGCAAAATGCTTCGAATGTGCAATGAGTGAATGCACAGTGATATTTGCTCATTGCAGATTCGGCATTTTGGGGCAGATTGCACTACAGTGGGGATCGGAAAATTGACCCTTTCCCCCACTGTAGTGCGATCTCGGAGTTAGTATATTAAAGTAAGGGGGTGGGGGGTGCAGAGGGGCTTGCCCCCCTGCATTACACTTCATTACACTATGTATTCAAGTTTTGTGTTCAAAAATCAGCAAATCTGCTTTTCGATTAGCTGATTTTCGAACATTGGAAACTGTCGTGGTTTTGTGTTTCGTGCTTACGATTTGCTCATAAGAGTGAGTGATTTTCGTCCATGTAAAGGTAAACTTCTGGATCACCATGAATAGTTATGCTTGGTCCCTGGCAATTAGTGGAACTGGAGAAACCACGCGGTTAGGTATAGGAATCAGAAGTCTAGGTGAGGCTTGCCAGAAAGATGGGAAAGGGGATCTAGGAATGGAATCAGAAGCAGTGGCCTCTTCCCAAGAAAAGGCTACAGCAAGAGGAACCAAAGCTGTTGAAGCCAGAATGGGGCTATGAGGACAGCTGTCACTCTGCACAAATTGTCCTTCTGCAGAAAATTCAATATTAGTGGAAGTGGAGGGAAGGCATACAGGAGATCAGACAGCCCTTAGTGTCAAATCCCATGGGGTTGAGGGTAAAGGTGTTGCTGCACTTGCTGTCGGCAGAGTATGGGAACATGCCTTTGCTACTTGTGGGTTGAGGGGCAAGTCATGAGGCATCTCCAGTATGTATTATATGCAGACTGGCCTCCTAATTTATTTATTTATTTATATTTTGTTGTATATGGGGGTCGAATGAAAGTTTATCGTCAATGATAACTCCTAGAGGTTTGGTTTCCTACACTATTTCTAAGACAGTGTTGTCAGATGCAAGGATGTTGAAATGATCAGTGACAGGGGAGGTGTTTTTGGGGTGAAAGAGTACAGCCACATTCCCTGCATTTTCTGTCCCAATCAATGCCCACTCCCCACCTTGGAAGCAGAGGCTTCTGTAACACTAAGGGCACTCCTACAATATGATTTTGGCCGTCCAGAAAGGTAATAGCAAATATGCAGATGGGTTTGTCCATTTCATTTTCTACCAAAGATCACTGTACCCAGAGTGTCCATTTTAATCCCATCACAAAACATCTGGCATGCTCCATTAGAAAACTGAGGCTACTATGAAACACACTACTTTGGTAATTTAGAATATCACCGCAGCAGAAAAGTTGAGAAGATGGCAAATCACAGAATGAGTTGTAAGGGTGTGGTGTTGAAAGAGCAATGGTAGCCTATGTATACTATCCAGATGGCATCCTATAAAAATTAGGTTCTCTTCAGATTCCAGATGTGATCTGACCTTGTACTCTTTAAAACAGAAAGCTGCAGTAAGTAATCCCTTGCTTCTATAATGAACACCCTTGTGGCAGAGATTAGAAGTCAGTCATCTATGAATTCCAGGAAGCCTCATGTGAGAGGCAACCACCACACATTTGATGACCAACTTGGGGATGGCTATGGTAAGGCTAAATGGCAGAGTTCAAAACTGGTAGTAACTGGCTCTGGCTTGAACTGTAAGATTTTTCTGGAAGCATTTGCAACTTTAGTGTGCAGATACATGTCCAACAAGCACGTCCAATTCCTTTCTTGGGAGATACAGAAGGAAAGACTGCACCACAACCATCCTAAATTTGGTTCTCTTGACATACTGGATTTAGGTCACCAAGAACTAGTAAGGGCTCAGGGTCCTTTATGGGGAGGGGGGTTAAAAAGAGTAGTTAATAAATCCAAGATCCTCACTAATCTGGTGGAACCTCCAGAATGGCCTTTTTGGGTAGAAGGCTTGAAACTTTTCTCTTTACCTTCTGCTTTTGATGGAGTGAGACCTCTAGAAGCCAGGAGTGGGGGACTTTGGGGAGGGGGGTTAAAAAGAGTAGTTAATAAATCCAAGATCCTCACTAATCTGGTGGAACCTCCAGAATGGCCTTTTTGGGTAGAAGGCTTGAAACTTTTCTCTTTACTTTCTGCTTTTGATGGAGTGAGACCTCTAGAAGCCAGGAGTGGGGGACTTTGGGATCTGGGAAAAGAGAATTCTATATCCTCTGAATACAGTCACCCTTCCCGAAGTGCACTGCATGATGACCGTCCACGGAACTTCCTCTGCATGGAAGACAACCCCCTGAATGCTTCCAAAGTGGAAAAGTCAGGTAAGTCCCTAGGGAATCTGCTGTCCCTAGGGAATCTGCTGACTCCTTTCTTGGAAGAGGCTGTGGAAACCCAGATTTTGTGGAATGTTTCTGCCCCTAGAAAAGCATCCACTGAAGAGGCCACCATGACCCCTCATGTACCACTGTCTGGAAACTGAGCAAACGGCTGCTTTGGGGATTTTTTAAGCTACAAGTTCTTAGGACCCTTTAGATTCCTTGAGTAGGATCTCTATGGGTCTGTAAACTTGACTCTCACTGCAGACAAGGTCATGTCCTCTTGTTCACTCTGCTAGTTTCTCCTTCACCTGATGTCCAAATACTGGTGGCTGTCAAGCATGTTACTGTTGTGCTTTTGATGGTAAACAGACATAATCATGCTCTTTCTCTCTCAGAATTAAAACTGTCAAGAGTATAATGCAGTGGCACCATTCCAAGCAATGTCAATGTCATCACCAGACAAAACATCTTTATGACCAGTGAAGGATTCCTTATAGGCAGAATGTACTGCCCTGGGACCAGTCTTGCCTACTGCAACACTATGGAGAAAAGGAACAACATACTGAACAGATAATTTACCATCAGATGGTGTCATGTAGCATTCAGTTACCACTTTAAGGCAGTAACAATTAGTTAACTGCAAGATACAAGTCTGATAGCTTTGCTACTTCCCTGACAGTAACATACAGTGCCCAATCACCATTCTACCCAACAGCAATGGCATAGAATAATCAGTGCCACATATGAAGCTGCAATGCTCCCTGGTGGCCATGTGCAGTGATCTAGAAGTAAAGTACGTTATGGCAACAGCTTTGTGCGGAGAGCAGAACTTCTGCCTGAGAGATCAATGACAGCTGGGCTAATTCCTGGTGGAATACTGTGATCCATTACCATTCTAAAACGCACTGCTATCTCTGATAAGTGGAAACAGCACCTCTAAGAAAACCATGCTACTCTCCGATAGTAGCTTGTAGCGATCTACAAAGTACAGCACTATGAAGATAGTAATAGTACACGGTCAATTTCCCGTTTCTTTTTCCCAATAAGCGAATGGTTTCATTCTTACAAGCTATTTGTACTCAACTCTCCACTTTTTTAAATGCAGCTCTTGCTATCTGCTTTTACACCATATGGCCACTAGATGACGGAAAACACAAATAAAACAAAAGAAAGTCAAACCAAAGGGTTTCCAACAAAATGTCAAGAAAGCTGTACAATAAAAGTAGGTGCAAACTCATACAAAACTCCTCCCAGGGAAGGACAGGTCCAGCAGGTGACATGCCATTTCTTATTAACCCATAAATATGCTCTTTTCCATTGCACAAGAGGGGCTAATCATTTACCAGTTAACCAGATCAGTGGGAAGTTTAGCTACTGTGTTTTCAGGAGATATAGACTACTAATTAATTAACTTCTTGCAACAGCAACCACTACTCAGTGCTTCCTCCTATCCATGAGAAAATTAAAAGCTGGACACCATTTTAACAATCATACAGCAGCCGCACACAGAATCATGCAAAACTGTTAAAAAGATCAGCAGCAAAACAAAAAACACAAGTAGGGGAGGGAAGTTAGCAATGAAACAGAGGAAATCAGCCACCTGCTGTTATTGTGTTATTTTTCAAAACTGTGCTGCAGTTATTCTGTTTTTCTGGTCAACATCATTGGCAGACTCCCAAAATATGAATAGGAAGGGGAGGAAGCTTTGGCTAACTTACCCTAAATGACTCTAGTAGCAAAATCTCCAGCTACAGAGTGGGCATCCAGCTTAAAGAGCTGGCTAGAAGCCCTTCAGCCCTGGATGAGGGTTTAATTTCTTTGATAATGATATACTTTTTCTTCATTTGTAGAGGCTACATTCCCTGGGCGGGAGTATTCACCATAGTCCGTACACAAACCATCTGTGATAATTTGGACTGCTGGCACAAAAGGGCTCTTAAGTTCAGACTGCACTGGTTCACCCCACATTGCAAGTCTTTTGATACAAAAAGAAAGATGGGGATCTGCTGGCCCACGATAGGTGACTGACTCTACATAGATCTTGGGTATCAATGAAGTTTCCTCATATGCAGCCTAGCATGGGGCACCATCAGGATGGTTGAGGCCATGAAACCCAGAGCCCTAAGAAATTCCCTAGCTCTGGCAAGAAGTATTCCTGGCAATTTTCCACCTTGTCCTATGTGAGGAATAACTTCCAGACTGAGGTGTCCTGAAGGAAGGGATTCTAGAACCAACACCCTCTGGGAGGGCTCCAAGCATGACTTTTGAAGGTTGAGAGTGAATTCCAGCCACTGCAGAAAGTCCATGGTAAAGGATATATCCATGAGCACTGCCTCCTGGGTGGCAGGCTGAATTAGACATTCATCCAGGTATGGCAAAATGGGGATTTACCCTTAAGTCTGCAAAAGGCCATAACAAGAGCCAGGTACTTTGTAAAAACACCCGCAGTTGTGACGAGACCAAAAAACAATGATCTAAACCAACAGTGCAAAGAATCTGTGGAAGCATCTGTTTTCTTTGCGGAGTGGGGCTTGGAGACAGGAATCCTTTAGGTCCAAAGTTACCAACTGGGTCCTAGGATGTAGAAAGGGAAACCAGGCTGGAATGTTAGCATTTTGAATTTGGGTATCATCAGAAAAGTGCTGAAGCTTAACAGGTCTAACACTGGTCTCAAAGAACCCTCTTTTCTTGGGCCTAGGAATAGCATGGAGTAGAGCCTTTTCCCCTGTTGAGAGTTGGGAACTTCCTCTGACTCCATGTAGGAAGAGGACTGAGATGGCTGGAGGGATGAGTTCCTTGTGTTTCTTAGGGACCTGAATGCCTATATACTTTGGAATCACAACACACAGCAATCTGTATCCACCTTTGACAATTTTGAAGATCAGAGAATTTGATGAAAGTATAAGGAGAGCTTGCCTTTGTTTTGGGTGGGGGCTTTGGAGGGGGAAGGAAAAAGGTGAGCACCACCAAGTATTTGAAAATCTCTTTCATTCTTGTGAATGTTTCACCAAAATATATCCGAGAGAGGATTAGAAGAAACTGTGACCTTAGCATCAGAATCATATACCAGGGAAGGGGAACTCTGGGAAACACAGTCCACAGCTTCTTGTCCCATATCCTATGCCTCTTCTTACCCATTAGGTTATTGATCCCCTCTTTCTTCTGCATGGAACTGCAGCTGATTCTTGCTCTGGTTGCAATAGCTGCAGGAATTTAACTTGCCCAATATCTTCGTGTTTAACCTAGGAAGAGGAGAGGGGCCCACCAGAAGGCAATTGGCAAGGGGCCGGAGAAGGAGAAATGTACATAGTTTTTTGTGCCTTTTTAAGATGGACATCCATCCTAAAGGCTTCTTGTGCCTTTCTAAGATGGACATCCACCCTAAAAGCCCCTGGTTTGGAGTGGGTAAACTGCACCTCCATGACAAAGCTGTTGACTTCTCTGATAATTTAAGGGATCCCACATTTCTCTTCCAAAATAAGCCAAAATAATTGCTCATGGTTCCTTTTTGCCTGTCCTAGATGGTGAGGTGGAAAAGAACTGTGCAAATGATCAGTCTGTATGGGCATGCCAGTATCCTCAATTGTGAATGCATCCAAAGAGTGTCAGAAGGTTGCAGATGCTGTCCGGTCCGAGGGCTGCGAACACTCCTCACTAGGGCCAGCTGTCTCAGACCAGTCAGATACAGAACAGCTGAATTATGCTAAGTACCTACTCATCTCTTCCTTACCCTTTTTTCAGAGGAGGACAGTCGTATAGAAATCCTGGCACAGCAAGCCACAACCCCCAGGTGCTTGTTATAAAAACACTGGTAGAGAGAGTGCAGCCTACTCCTAATAGTTATTACAATGAACCCCAGGCTTGCATTACCACCAAGAATTTCCTGCTCTGCCTATAACAAAAAAACATGACTGGTGAGGTCATCTATAAAGACGATCAACCTGTTATCACAAATGCACTTGCCATTTTTGTGGCTAGACATAAGAAAAAAATCAATAAAAAATTCAAAGATCCAAATGCAAGGGATACTTATTTGCCCAAGTTTGGAACCTGGAATATTTGATGAATGTGAAGAGCTGAACACGAAGCTGACACAGGAAGATTTCTGCATACACAAACTGTGGTAAGAACATTCTAAAACAGCTTGGGTGTATGATCCTCCTACACTAGTGAGCTCTGGCATGTTCAGGGGTGGACATAAGCCATGCATTGGCGGAAGGAACTTGCTTTCGAGGAGTGGTAGGATAGATGGATGAGGGCATCTGGCAGTAAAGTACCAATCGTAAGGAATACTGCAAGTGATCAAATGAAGAATCACTCTGCTCCACCTAGACTATTTCAGGTTTAGCTTTAAAAAAATGCATGCTACAGGTTGAAATGTGTGGATGGACAACCCTGTTAATTATGAAGCTCATGTTCTAAAGAAAAGGTTTCTTCAAAGGAGGGTGCTGATACAGAAACAATCTTAAGACACTTCCTGATCAAATCAGTGCTGACTCCCAGAAGCTTACTCCTCGCAAGAGCATGACAGGCAGAAACAGCTGGCATACACAGCCTAAGCAATAAGTGAGACCCAAATCAGACATCTGACTGAAATTAAGCAAGCAGAACCAGTATACTGACTGGACAAGCTACAGCTTACAGTCACTGGATCAAATCACTGAAACTTGAGTCACAGTTGCTTGAGCACAGCAGCTTCAGTTGGCACTTGCTTGTGTTTCATCCTTTATGTCATAAAGGAGTGAGACTGTAATACTTACTTGAGATGTGGGTGGTCCGTGCTTGGTGCATCTCAGTGAAACAGTGAGAGACAGACACTACACTGCCTGTTCGTGATCAATCTTTCTCCTAAATGCAGTGACCTCCGTTACAATAATAAAGTAATGGGGGGGGGGGGGCAGGTCAGAGGACCTTGCCACCTTGTAAACAGTTTTGTTTTAATCCATTTCACATTATCTCAAAGTGACAAGTTCAAGTACACGCATTAAAATGAGCTACCATTGACAAGTTGTGACCACACTTGTGAGATGGAAATTGATGAAGTGAGGAAATGTACTGGATCTCTGCCAAAAAACAGCAACTTGGTGAAAACAGCAGCATCTTATGCTAAAAGGTATTAGTTGCAATAACTTCTAGGTAGGTAAGTCCTGGCTGGACCCCAGATATTAATGTACCAGCAAGCACCCACCTTATCCAAAGGCATAATCCAGAAGTCTTGCACTACAGCAGCAAAGACATGACCCTCTGGGAAGTCTCTGCTGGTAACTTTGTGTGACAAATGTACTTGTTCAACACGAAGAAGTTTAAGAGGGTGAAAGTTTTCGGTTTCCTCTGAAAATAAGATACTGGAGTAGCACACTTGTCCGTTCTGAAGGAGGAAGATCATCCAAACTCCATTTGAGTAGTAAGTAATGTCTAGGCTTGTCTGAAGAGCTTGTTGAGATGATTTGATCCCAGAGTGAAGTCCTTTCTAAAAAAGGTAAGAACTCCAAGACATTGCTGTTTCCGAGTACACTGAGAATCCACTGGTGCTTTGTGATGACTCTCCAATCTACTGTGAACACAGGGAACTGAAACCCCTTCCAAAGAAATGTCGGTGTTGCAGACAGAACTGCAACTGCTGAGTATGCTTATGTTGTCTTCCTATATGCCAGGGTGACTGGATGCTCTCAGTTCTGCTGTTGGATGCTACTCCCACATCTTATTTCCAGAGAAAACAAACCTCCAATTCCATCTTAGACTTCATTAATTTAAACAAATGCATTCAAATGTCTGCTGTTTCTATTCCTAGGTTGAATTCTCAGCCTTAAAACTATCACAGTGCTTACATAACCAAAACAGCATGATCAAGTCAGAGTGTCCAGGAGCAGTGGGGGTGCCTTCATGATTGAAAAGACCAAAAACAACACACATGAATATTTTAAAAGGAATTAAGACACTGGTACCTATAACTGCACTTAACTCTAAACTTTGCAAACCAATGTAGCAAAAACTGCTCTACATTTGGTCTTTTCTCCTATCCTTCATATACACAAATGCAAACTTCTGGCAAGGTGAACACTCTATTTTCTCAATATGGGTAAGAAATTCTTACTGCATTTCCACACCTGCTGCAGGATGACTCACAAGAATAAACTTTTCACTAAAAATTGTAGAATGTAAATCAAATGCACGAGTATATATTTTAACAATTTGTAAGCAGTCACCGTCTCAAGCTGTTAAGAGACACAAACTGTCAATTTTCAATCTAATCAGGAAACAGCAAAGGGGGAAAAAGGCAGGCCTTCTCCAAAGGGAAACTTAACTGTTCTAATACTTTGGCCGGCATTGCTGAAACATTGTACTGCTGAAACAAAGCAGGGGGTACAACACTACTTCTGGCAAGAAAGGCCTGAAGATGGTACCGTCTGGATATTCTTTGTACCCAGAGCTTGGAATGTCCCTGGGGAGGAGGACTCGGTCAGCCTCAGGGAAAAGTGCACAGCATGAAGAAGGGCCAAGACAATGGCCTTACCTGTAGCTGAGTTCCAAAAGGCGACTACTGCAACAGTAACCCGCTTGTGGAAAACAGCACGTACTTCATACACTTTGTTGTTTGCTACACACTGCACATGACTACACAACACCTCTGAATGAGCATGTATTACTAAACTCAATCCCATTACACAGCATAGAGAAGTATTTCTATATAGTATGCCTGTATTTTAAAAAAAAAAACTGAACGATAACAATCCATAGGATGAGTTAGTAAGGAAAACCATAAATGTAGATGTTAGGATTCCATTGCTGCAGTCCTTACTAGTGGGTATAGTCCATCCAGTCGGCGCCCGAATACCAGAGTATAAAGGCTGTCGTCCAGAGCGCGCATTAGTCTGGCGTAAGTCAATGCAGGGTAATTACTACGATGGCATGACGGCGTCATATTCTTTTCTTTTTCTTAGAAGACCTAAGAAGACAAGGAGACAAGGCCCAAAATAAAAACACCAAAATAAATAAACATGTAAACATTAAAAGCACCCCTAACAACCACCCCTAAACACAGGAAGGAGGGAGAAGTAAATTGGACTGCAAGCATGGAATCCTCAATTTATCTACATTTATGGCAGGTACTATGTTACTATGTTCTTTGCTTGTTCTTCCATTGCTGCAGTAGAATCCCAGTAAGGAGGCTGGCAAAATCATAAAAGAAGGAGGAGCTGACAACATGCCTTGCAAAAACAGCTGGCAAAACAGCCCCTAGACTTAGAGTAGATAGGAGGAAGGTGATATGCTTTATGCACTGCACTGAACAAGTAGCTGCTGCTTCCAAAATATATCATAGCTTCACCCCCCTTAGAAATGCTGTTGAGTAGGCTAGTGCCTAGTGGAATGAGGGTCTAATCCCAGCTGAACTTCCTTTGATGAATAAAAAAATGCAAATGCAAAGCCAATCCACCTAGAAATAGTTTGTTTTTTTGTTTGACACTTGCCCTCAGAACTCAAAAGCAAAAGAAAAAAAAAACTGCTGAGACAAAATCCTGCTTTAATCCTAAAAATATAGCATATTGCCTGTGTACACAGCAAAATCATCTAATCATCTCCCCTTCATCTTTTGGGGTCTGGGGGCAGCGTATAGTAGGCAAATGAAAGGTTTAAAAGCCACCACAAATAGACCCTAGAAACCTTAGGAAGGATTAGTGCAAGCGTGATACCTATCCTATCCTTATGGAAAAAAAAAAAGGGCTCCTGCCATAGGGGCCTGCAACTCAGACACCCTTCTTGCAGAAGTAATAGCCAACAGAAAAGCAGAGTTCTCCATGAATGTATTCAATTCAGTTTCAGCAGCAGGCTCAAAAGGTTGTGTAAGCAACACAAAATTGAGATCCCAAAGCGGGGTAGGGCTCTCACGGGGGGCCCTATTTTTTTGCCCTCGAAAACTGCTGAACGAAGAGAGATCTTGAAAACAATGGTGGGTCACAATCATAGTGAGCCAGAAAAAGCTGCAGCATGAATTTTAATAAAGGACAAAGAAAAGACCTGATAATAACTCAGTAAAGGTGTTGACTCAAATTAGGCTCAGAAAGAGGCAAATCATTGCGCTCTGTTTTTGCTGTGCCTTCCAAATTTTTTTCTTCTGCGTACACTTTTACACTTTCCTTGTACTAGCTTTCTAAGCTACATTTTAAAACTTGTTGAGGAAACTGAGACCTGCAGAGTTCAATACAGAATATGCCAGGCTGTTAGATGAAAGAGAGAAGACATTGAGCATGAGATAACAGATGAGGAATCAGAGCAAAGGCCATGGAGCTTCTTTACTAGACTCGGAGGAGGAGTGGGTACCAGTGTTGCGAGGCCAATCTGGAGCTATCAATCCCTTGGCCTGGCTTGTCTGACCTTTGAGTACCTTTTTGGAGAAGTAGAGGAGAGGAAGAGGAGGAAAGGGGAAGGTTCTTCCAACTGACAGAGCATCCACTTTCAAGCTGTGTGATGAAACCCCAATGTGAAATACTGCTGGTGGTGGTGGTGGGTTGTGGAAGTTTAGTGAACAGATCTATGTCTAGGAGACCCTCCCCCAAGACACTGTCAATTGTTGAAGAATGTTTGTCAGTTTTTCGTCGGGATCATGTGATGTCTGTAACACACACATCTGCTATAGCAGAGGCTGTGCTCAAAACCTTGCCTAGTTGCTTGGTTTTTACAGCTCAATAATTATCTCCCATAAAATCATTGCTTGCCTGCATAGAGGGTATCTGTGTGTTTCCCTGTGTTTGACATTGTAGGTGAGAATGTGTTTGTGTGTTCTGTTTAGAATCCTTTTGACTGCCCCAAACTCCTTTGATTGAAAGCCATTAATGCAAATTGGACTGCTATGTTCATGTGGTGATACCAGAATGCTATGTCCTCCTGTCTCACTTGTCTTGTCTTGCCAAGCAAGTCCCCAAGCATGTCTCCCAAGCAATGTCACAGCATCTCCCGTGTTTAAGGTGACATTCCTTGGCCAGGTTTGTCGGTCCTGTGCCTGAAGGTGTGGTTTTCCTTGACACCACAAGGTAAATTATTGGCTTACAGAGACAATTTCCTTGAATGACAGTGTTGTTCCCTTCCTTGACAGTGTCATTGTTGCTAGACCATGCGCCCATATTCCCATAGAAGCTGCCAGCATTGGAAAATGAAGATTTGCCATCAGATGAACCCCTGAAGATGCTTGAAGGACTGTCTTTGGATATTTGATGCAGTTTGTGATGGAAGTAAAAAAGATATCCGTTGTTTGGTGTCAAGGGGTTATGGGCTTCTGTGGCTTGTCTAGAGTTAGAACAACCATGAAGCACATGTCTTCAGTCTCACACCCAGAAAGCACATACACTGGACTTTATTAGACTGGACAGCACCTGCTTTCCATTTTCCTGTAGCAGCCTTAGCATCAGGTCTTCCTTTTCATAGATTTTGCAGCCTGTAGTAAGCAGTAAGAAATCAGAGAACCTTTGAGCGTATAAGAAGGCAGTCACTGTGCCAACAGAAGCCTGAACCTTTACTGATAGCCAGATAGACAGTTGAAGAATGAATGCAGAGAGTAATGATGAGAGACTTTCCAGAAGCCAGCCCTGACATGAAATGAGATATAGCAGCCTATCATGTGATCTTTTGCCAGCTTAGGTAAAATCCATCCAGTGATCTTTGTGATCTGGAGGGCATGTCCAACATCCAAGGATGTAGCAGATATGTCATGATAAGTGTTGACGAGAAAAATGCAAAATGTAGGATCAATTGAAAATCTCTTGTTGAGGAGACAGGATAGAATAAAATCCTGCCCCCTTTCTTTGGGCAGGACTGGGGGAAATGCTTTGATCCTGAGCCCCTTTTGCTTAGGAGGAATTGAGACTTTTCCTTTTGGAGGAGGGCATTGTATGGCCTTTGAGCCTTTGGCATTGTATGGAAATAAAATCTGGCATTGTATGAAAGACATCCAACATACCATTTGTCCTGAGATACAGTCTCCCAAATTTTTGGTAATTAAATTTGAATTCTACTTGAAAGGGCTGCCAGGCGAGAAAGGTGGTCTTGGCGGAAAGAGAGCTGTCCCCCTGCAATCTATTGGGTCCTTTACTCTGGGTCTCCCCCTGCCTGGGCAGGAGAAGAGTCCTACCAGGAACCCCTGCCCTACCCGCCTAGACCTACCCCAGAGGGACCCTCAACACTCCTCTACCACTAAGAGACTAGGCCCCCCACTAGGATATCTCCAAAACCCACTGGCAATGAATAGCAAGCAATTTGCTGCAACTGCAAAATCTTTTAACCTCCCAGCTTCTTCTTTTCCAACTCCCATTTTCTTCAAAAACTGCTTCCACAGGCGATCCAAACAATACATCAGAAAATAAAGACATCAAATCCCTAAACTTCATCCAGAATACATGCCTTCTGATCCAGGAGGGCAGGCTGACTCTTCCACCCTCAATGCTGACATCGAAACCACCACATAGAGGCCTCAAAACCATCAACCACTGATGCTTACCCACTTGTTCCAACACATGATCCAAACCACAAAGCTCAGCTACACACCATCCACCTTAGATTTTAATTGTCCACCTTTTAGTGTGAAATTTTATTAGGTTGACCCTTTGAAAAGCATATGAATGGAATTCAATAATCTCATGAAACCTATGGTGGAGAACAGCATACCTAACAGTGGAAGCACCAATCAAACTTTCTTTCTTTTTTTATCCACAGGACTTGCTTTTTAACCCACAGAGAAACCTTACCTTTTTAACCATAGAAATGAGCTTCTGGGTCTAGATAGCCTTCTATAACAGTTTCTTATGAGCTTAAGGAGGAGTATAAGGAGGGGGGGAGCAGGCAGGAGGACAAGGCAAAGGGGTTCACACAGGAGGCATAGGAAAGGGCAGCACATGGGCACAGAACAGAATAGCCACAGCCTTTTCCTGGGCTGCCTCACATCTGGGCCCTCCCCCTTAATTTCCTATCCTGGGAGGAAAAGCTCAGGTCCTGTGTGCTCCCTCATTGAGGGCAAGCAGTGAAAATGAGAGATCCTCCAGGAGGAGTAGCTGTAGGAATAAGCTCCCACCACATCAGAGAATCATCAGAGAAAGTAAGAAAGCAAGTCAGAATCATCCAAATCTGAGTACCTCTGAACACTGTTCAAAACTATCAAAGTCTGGTTCCCTGCTAACTAATCATGAGTGCAAAGAACCTCTAGCCATATCATAGTAGAACTCTCCATCAGTGAGATATGTTTACCTCCTTATTTTAAAGAAGTTTCTTTAGAAGAACAACTGAAAATGACAGCCTAAGCCCAGAATGCAGAAACCTTGGGAGAAGAGGCTCTCACAGCACTACTAGGAGCCCCTCTAAGAGAACTGGCAACTGAGAAGAACAGTCACCTCTGAGTGGACCCCTCAAGAACTGTCACTCTACCTTGTAACAGTGCCTGGACTGCCTGCTGAGAAGCGGTTCCCTGCGGCTCTAGCTGCTGGCTCTGGAACTCCCAATAAACTCTGCGCTGCCGTTGGCTGCACAGCTTCTTGCCGGTAGGCCAGCTGGCGCCGCCCGGGCTTCTGGCTGCGAGGCCCGCGGCTTCCACCGGCCTTTTATAATTAAACCGCCTCCAGCATCCGGCCCAACAGTTATGCCTCGCAGGCGGCAACAACAAACTCCGTCACAATAGCAGCCTAGGCGGTATAGTGTTTTTATGGTATGCCCTATGAAGTATCAATTTACCACGTCAAATATATGGTAACCCTAAGAACAACAGGTATACCACAAAATACAGTTATTATCTCCTGTTTGCAAATACAGGAAAAAACTTTTCTGACATCCGGTAAAATGCTGTTGCAAAATTTAAATTTGAAACTCGCAGTGCCAACCAACTCTGATTAGGTCTGAAACTCGGTTTTCGCCAAAGATCGCATTGCAGCACGCAACCAACTCTTGCGCTGACATGGCCCTGGCAGGACCCGCCATTAAAAGGATGGCGCTATGGCGTGGGACTACTGCGCCCTGTACGGCGGCTGACCCAGACTAATCGCTGCCTGCCGACTGGATCGCGGACTATGAACTTGAGGAAGGACTGGATGCGAACATCTTAAGCACAGTCTACAGCAAATCAGTCTCCCTGGTTGTTATGTTCAGCTTCAAAGACAAATGGACATTACCAGGACTGGAGAACAAAGCAAGAATTTGACACATAACTTACCCTTTGAGGCATGGAGGATCAGTTCTAGACCAGCTGAACGTTCCTTCACTGATGACAATGGCATTTGCTGACAAAGAAATAAATCATTAAAGATGAGCTTACAAATGCCAACAACAGCACTGTTCTGCTTTCAAACTACAGATGTCATGTTTAAATGGTACAATGTTTACCTTTAGTACATTTACTTTACACAAGAGACACTAAATTTAGCCCTTTGAGGCAAGTTGCCACTGACCCCATGACACCTCCAAAATGAAATCTTTCAGTTCCTTCCCTTTAATGTGCTAAAAAGGAAGCACTTTTTGAGGTAATATCTTCAGCAGAAGGAATCTTAAATTAAATATGTTCATGTTTTAAATGGTAAGCTAGGACAGGGAACAGTTTTACTTGTATTTTACTTAGCCTTTCCCTTACATCTCGCAGCATGTGAAGTACAGATCACAAAAGTACAGAAAGCAAAAAGTTTGAGACTCTGTATGGCTTTAGAAATCCAGTTATGATCCCTTTCAAAAGAAATTAAAGTTGCATATTTGCCATAAAGCTATATCTGCAAAAGTGTGTCCAACATCAGTAACAGGACTATATACAGCAGGCCTTAGAACCTGCTTAGCACCTTCACCTCGTCAGACTGTCTGCTCATTCCAATAACTAAGCAGCTCGGCATTCATCTTGATGACTGTTTATTTCTACTTGGTAACTAGTTAAGTGCATTAATCAGTTGACCCTTTTCAGCCATGAACCAGGCTTGAAAAAAAAAAGAAAAAAGGGATAAACAAGTATGCAAACAAGTTACAAGAAATTTGCACGCATAACAGGGTAAATTCAAATAATAAACAATTACACATGTAGTGATTTACAACAGTACAGTAAGTGGAAATTTTAGATCCCCTAAGTTTACAAAGTGCTGGTATCCCCTTAAAAAAAGCCAAGAAAGAAGGTACTGGACAGTCACAGGTACTGTGGGGACTCCTATAGGACTGCTACAAGCTAGGCCTGCATTTATTTATTTTTATTTATTTTACCATTTGTTTACCAGGATAGCCCATTGGGCCGAAGGAGCCCGTTTTCAATGGAGTCCTGGGGAGAAAAGCTCCAACAAGGTTAAACAAGTAATAAAGTAATTAGACAAATGTACCAACAAAATGTTACAAAGTATACAAAATTTGTAGTATACAGTGAAATAAAAGATGTACAAAAAAGAAATAATAGTACAAAATGCTTTTACAGAGCAATCAAAGGTACTAGCTACATGTATATACATTTACATAGTCTATGCAAGTGAACTTCTCAAGTCAGATTACAAAAGAAACAAGAAACAGATAAGAGGGAAACTAACAACTAATAGGTAGAGTGAAAACACAGGTATAGAAGGAAGAAGTAAGGAGCACAGACGTAGGTGGAAAATTAGGTAGGAAACTAGACAGTGTACAGGCATATGGGCCAATCAGAAATCGCTAAACATGAAGCTACTTGTGTTTAATGAGGAACTGCCTGATGTTCCGCATTAAACACAAGTAAGTTTGTTTCTTTTTTTTTTTTTTTTTGGTCTTCACTTAGCATGAAAGACCTTTTATTTTTTTTGTCCCTACCTGGCCAGTCGGAAATCTGGCAACCCTGGGGGTACCATACAAGAGGGAGTGTATGAGGTAGGTGGAAGAAAGGACATGTTTGGTTGAGGGAGTAAGGAAGCGGTTGTGATGGTAGAGTAAGCATAGTTTTTGGTGGGTTTTCTTTATATTTGTTTGGAGATGCATGTCAAAATTTAAGCTGTTTGCTGATCGTGACACCTAGTAGCTTTGTATGGGATACAATTTTTATAGGGGGCCCTGTTTTGCCTAGTTATGGAGAAAGAGTTGGCAATTTTAGTATACTTTGAGGGGGTGAATATCACAATTTTGGATGTAGAAGCATTTAAGTGCTAGGTGATTGATTACCATCCAGTTCTCAGTTGATAGGAAGGCTTCCTGGGTTAGTTTCTGTAGTATGGGGAGGGTTTTAGCAGAGCAGATTATTTTGGAGTCATCTGCATATTGGACGAGCTGGGCATTAGGAATACACTGATGGAAGTCATTTAGAAATATATTAAATAGTAGAGGGCCTAATATGGACCCCTGTGGTACTTCTGAGCCGAGGGGGAGTGAAGTTACACTAAGAAATACACTACGTTAGAGCTTTTAATCTTACAGAAATTAAATGTTGTTTTGAGCAGAGCTAAGGGAATTGGGACTGAACTAAAGTTTTGTTGTGAAATAGTTTTAATCTTAGACTCTGGAGCTCACCTGTTTGCATACAGAGGGAATAATGATCTCATACCATTAGTAAAGTATGTTGCTACCTAGTTGCTGACTTGATCACAGCTCTCCAAGCATATACAATTATAATTGTTGCTTATTATTTGTGTGTACCCT
Source organism: Protopterus annectens (assembly GCF_019279795.1). Lineage (NCBI taxonomy): Eukaryota > Metazoa > Chordata > Ceratodontiformes > Protopteridae > Protopterus > Protopterus annectens. The sequence continues at coordinate 141,161,041 of NC_056746.1, forward strand.
GTTCTGCAGTGTAGCCAGCAATTTTTTTTGTATGGGGGCCAGTGAAGATATACATAGCAGGGTGACCCATCTATATCTTCTGTTTGCTGTTTTCCATGCTTGTTGATACACCAGACCACAACCATGTTGCTCAAATGGACACCTAATGGACTTTTGGGGAAGATGATCCTTATTATTTGCATAATTATTAGTACTACAAAATTTAAAAAAAGGCCTTGTTTTGGTCATGTGTGTGGGCAGTCAGAGATACTAACAATTGTTCTGTTGGAGAGGATAAGGCACTGCTGTTTCTAGGAAGCTAGTATTACTGGCTGAAACCAAAAGCTGTTTTTTTTCCCCATTTATTTTTTGATTCCTTAGGTCAGCTACACCGCTGAGCTGCTCTTTGCCCAGCATCATACAAAACTGCACTGTACAGGGGCAGGAACTTCAAATGAAATTTTACTTCTTAGCAAGAAATGACAGAGCCATACCCAGTAGCAGGATGTGCTAAGGTGCTACTACTCACTTAAAGACCAAATTAAAACACTGGGAAAAAGATCATGCACTGAGGCTGTAAAAAAGTTATTGTCCAAGTCTCCAAAGTCAAATAAAGACTACGCCTCAGCAGAAATCAAACACCACAATACTTACTACCACATCCATATCAGAGTCACCAGGGGAAAAAAAAACAAACTCCTTCCAAACCTAGTAAACTGATCTTATCTGAACATTCTTATCTTGATTTGTAATTTACTGTGGAGGTGACTGGTAAGAAGTTTTAGTTGAAGTTATATTTTATTTTTTTACCACTATTTTTTTTTTCTTTACTGTTTGTAGGAAGGAAGGGCTAGCTTTTAGACAAGATTTACTTTGATTTATCCTTTGTTGTTTTACCTTTAATTTTCACTGTTGGTTGTTTGAAAGGGATAGGCATTAGAAAAGCAAGCTCTAGCCACCCCAAAGGGCCTAGTCAGCTGTAAATTCACAAAGTCTATAAAGAGGACAATCCAGAGCTTATCTATCTTATCTTGGCTTAGGATTTACTCCTCTTTATGGTTAAAAAGTGTGACTGCAAAGAATTACAGCTTTTGTCTGACTTTTAGAACTTGTATGATCAGAACAACTTAACTGTATTTACTTAAATATTTAGTTGTATACTTCTTGTTCATAGGTAGGTACTAGGCTATCGACCCAAGGGCCTACGTAAGTCTAGCCAGCAAGGTTCCATAGCTTACGCCACCCAAGAAAGTTATTTTCCTATGCCACTGTCCAGCAGACACACAGAAGTGATCCCCAGGGTGCATTTCCTATTTCCCATCCACTCAAAGATTTTTCTTGAAGAGTGTTAATGAAGAACTTTGCTTGACATAGATGGGTAGCTTGTTCCAGAGTATAGGAAGTCTCTGCGACAGGAATCTATCCCTCCAGTATGTCCTGTTTATTGTGGTGACAAGGTGCAGGTCCTCAGAGCATGTAGCTCGGAGGGATTGTGATTTCTTTAGGTGTAGCATGTCCAACAGCTCTGGGTTTGACATAGCTTTATATGTTAGGCAGAGATCACCAGGCGATATACTACAGAGTAAAGCTGGAGTTTTTTGAGATGGTCAGTATAGGGCATTTGTTTGAGGCCAGTAATCCTCTTTGTGAGGTACTTCTGTGGCCTTTCCAGCTGCTGCAGATGTCTTGTGAGGTACATTCCAAAAGGGGTGTTGTACTCTATAATGGGTCTAATGAGTGACTAGTAGAGGGGAACAATGACCTATTTTTCTCATAGAATTTGATTTTTCTTTGAATTCTCTGGTTATCGATTTTGATTATTCTTTCCTTTTATAATTTTTTATTCATTTGAAGCTTAATATGGATTCCTTAAATGAGTATACCATTAATGATTAGCTAAAGCACAAATATCTTGTATAGTTTAATAAATGTTATGCATATTTCAAGGTAACAGCTGATGACACTGCGATCCGTGTTCCTCATGTAAAAAGTTGGATGATTTACTTACCATTATTAGATGTAAATCTAGACTTACTGATGATGATTGCACTTGTGCAATTACACAGCTCGGAGAACTGTTGTTAAATATATTAATTACTGGACTGGTGAGATAAATAATGTTAGGCAAGAGCAAATAGAACACATTTAGGAAATGATGCGTCTATTGTCTGTAAAGATCATTCAACCCCTATGACACAAGACAATGCCCCTGACAACTTTGGAATTCTGGAGGCAAATATTCAGCAATCTGAGGATTCACAGTGTTTAGAAGGAAACAAAAAAAAAAAGAAAGGAAGAAAAATACACTTATAAACGTCTATAAAGAGAATAGAAACTAAAAAGGACACTGCTTTGTTATGTAACACAAAAATTACAGAGAATGAACACAATAATTACAGGGAAGGATAACATTTTTCTATCAGAAAATCTTCAGTCTACAGAAAAGGCCATCATTTTTTACAAAAGAGAAGGTAGAAAAAAAGAGGCAAGCGTCAGGTGAAAAGGAAGAAATCAAAATTGAATGAGGAAGGATTGAAGAACATCACTGCAAGAAAAAAGAACAGAAAGACACATGACTACATGACTCAAGATGTGGATGTACAAAGCTGGCTGGATGAGAACTGTATGCTTGCAAATGTAATACGCAATGAAAACAGTGGGATTAATAAGACTAATGGTGATGAAGATTATTCCTTTGTGCAGATATTACTGTATTAAAAGTTGAAGATTCTTCAGATCTGGTCAGAAAAGATATTCTTGTAATTGGAGATTCTATTAGAGGAACTGATACCCATGTTTGCAGAGAAGATAATGAACATTGAATAGTGTTATGCAGGAGCAAAAACAGAATGTTTGACAAACCTTGGAACACCTTAATGTAATTAAGTACGGATCTGTTTTTATTTATGTCAGTACAAATTATCTCATCCACAAGGACTCGCTGACTGTTAGTAGGGAACTTACATAGTACAGCTTGTATTGGTGTTAGGATGCATTTTTCATAAATCACATACAGAAATGAAAGTCCGGTCACAGTGAATGAAAAGATTTTTGGGGGTAAATACCTACATGGAAAAATGTCCCATTTTAAGAAATGGAAATATGTAGAGCATCCAAGCAGCATTTTGGGCACACGTGTTCAAACAGGATGGAGTGCATTTGTCAAGATCAGGGGAAGAAAATTTTTGCAACATTTGACAAACACTAGGCAGGATTTTTGCCTGGTTGAAAATTGAAGTTCACAGATAGCAACATTTGATGCATCTCTGATGGTTGTTAATGCTAGTAGCATTAACAATACATTTTTTTTAACTGGAAATTTGCTGCATTTCCACAAGACTGATAGTGTTATTGTTTGCAAAACAAAGTTAAAGAACAATGACTGGAAACCAGTTCTGTCAGGGTATAAATGTTTTTACTGTAACAGATATTCTAACAAAAAAAAATCAGGTAAAGGTGTTATGGCAAGGATTAAAGACAGCTATGAGACCTGTAATTATTACATGTTCAGTGATAAAACCAATACTATAGACTGTGTAACTGTGACGAAGACAACCCTGGAACATTTAACAATTGTTGATTGTATAGACTACCAAAGTCAAGCGCTGATGACCTAAAGGAATTCATACATTTATTGCATGAAACACAGAAGGGAAGAATAATATTAGCTGGCGACATAAATTTACTAGAAACTGATTAGAAAAATATTGATTTAACAACATTAGTAAGGAAATTATTCACAACATATTTTCAGGAACAATCGCTTCAGACTGTAAAAAAAATAACAACCAGGAAATGTAAAGTACAGTTTTGTACCTACCATAAATGTAGATGTTCGAAGATCCACATTGCTGCAGTCATAACTAGTGGGTAGTCCGCTGTCCTCGGTCGGCCCGAATACCAAAGTATTAGGCTGGCGTCGGTCATGGGCGCTCAGATCTGACGTCAGTGCGTCATGGTATTAAAGCGCATGACCGACGTCATATCCTCAGTCTTTTCTTGCCCCAGATGTCAGAAGGCCCAAAAAGAAAGGCCACAGCCAAAAATAGAAAAACCACCAAGACACATGTACAAACAACCTCTACCACCCAAACCATACAACTACTCCAAACTACAGAGGGGAAGGAGGGAGGGTAAATTGGACTGCAGCAATGTGGATCTTCGAACATCTACATTTATGGTAGGTACAAAACTGTACTATGTTCTTCATCTCACATTGCTGCAGTCATAACTAGTGGGTAGAATCCCAAAGCAAAGGTAAAAGGGAGGCTGGCAAAATCATAAAGCATTGGGAGCTGCTAACATGCCCTGTAAGACTGCAGTGGCAACCCCAGCCCTAGATTTGAAATAAAGAGGGAGATGGTAATGTTTAGAAAAAGTGTGCACTGAACTCCAAGTAGCTGCCTCCAAAATATCTTTAGTAGCTACACTCCTTAAAAAAGCAGTAGAAGTGTCAGTAGCCCTAGTGGAATGAGGTCTGATTCCAGCCGGAATCTCCTTACCATGATGACAATAACAAAAAGCAATACAATGGCCAATCCACTTAGAAATAGTTTGTTTTGAAACAGGTTTCCCCTGAGAGGCCAAAGCAAAAGAAACAAACAACTGTTGAGACTGTCTGAACCGTTTAGTCCTGCTCAAATAATAACGCAACTGCCTGTGAATATCCAAAGTGTGCAAAATTTTCTCCCCTTTATTTTGGGGATCAGCATAAAAAGTAGGCAAATGAATAGATTGGTTCAAGGCCACATTTGAAACCACTTTAGGCATAAAAGTAGGGTTAGTACGCAGAGATACCCTATCCTTATGAAAAATCAGGAAGGGTTCAACTGCCATCAAAGCCTGTAATTCAGATACCCTTCTAGCAGATGTAATGGCCAACAAAAAAGCAGTCTTCCAAGACAAAAACTTTAACTCAGACGTAGCTGCAGGTTCAAAAGGAGGTAAAGTAAGCTTTTCCAACACAAAATTAAGATCCCAGGAAGGAGTAGGAGCTCTCTGCTGGGGTCTTATGTTCTTTGCCCCTCTAAGAAATTGCTTAAACAAAGGATGAGAGAATAATGGTGGGTCACAGTCATAGTGAGCAGAAATGGCTGCAGCATGAACTTTTACAGAGGAGAAAGACAAACCCTTGTCTAATAATTCCATAAGATATTGAAGAGAAACACTCAAATCAGGCCTGGAAACATCAAAGCTCTTTGCTTTGCTCCAAATAAAAAATCTCCTCCATTTATCTGCATAAACTTTCCTTGTACTAGGCCTTCTGGCCTCCAAAATAACATCCAAAACTTGTTGAGGAAGCTGCGACCCTCCAGGTTCTAGAACAGAATATGCCAGGCTGTTAGATGCAGGGACTGAATCCTGACATTGAGGAAATGATTGCCTGCCTGAGACAAAAGGTGTGGAATTGAAGGCAAAGGCCAAGGAGGCTCCCTTACTAAACTCCTCAGCAGAGGGTACCAGTGCTGTCGAGGCCAATCTGGAGCTATTAGAATCATGGAGGGCTTGTCTTGTCTGACCTTCAAGAGCACCTTGGGAAGGAGAGGCAGAGGAGGAAAGGCATAGACATGAAGATTGCTCCAACTGAATGATAGAGCATCCACTCTCCAAGCTTTTGGATGAAACATCTTTGTGCAAAACTTTGGCAACTGGAAATTTAGTGGAGAAGCGAACAGATCTATGTCTGGAGTCCCCCATATCACTGTCAACTGTCAAAATACATGAGGATCCAATTTCCACTCGTGGGGATCCACCATCTGTCTGCTCAAAACATCTGCTAAGGAGTTCTGTGCTCCTGGCAGAAACCTTGCCTGAAGAGTGAGGTGCAAACCGAGAGCAGTCTCCCACAAAATCATAGCTTGCCTGCAAAGAGGGTACGAATGGGTTCCCCCTTGCTTGTTGATGTACCACATAACAGTTGTGTTGTCTGTTTGAATCAACACTTGTCCTGGGTGAAGTAGATCCTTGAAAGCCATCAATGCAAATTGGACTGCTAACATCTCCTTCAAGTTGATATGTAAATGTTGAAGTCTGGCAGGCCACGTGTCTTGAACCCATTTTCCATTGAGGTGAGCTCCCCAAGCCTTGCCCGAGGCATCTGTCGTTAAAATCTGACTCGCCTCTGGTCGGGTCACAGAGAGTCCCTTGTTTAGGTGACATTCCTGAGCCCACCACAAAAATTCCTTTTGAATGCAAGGTATTATCTGAATGACAGTGTCCAGATCGTGGCAGTGTTGCGTCGATACATTTTGAGATACCATTGTAGCTTCCTCATATGCAGTTTGGCATTGGGAAGCACCAGAATACAAGATGCCATGAACCCCAAGGCTTGAAGGACTGTCCTTGCAGTCAGCCTGGACCGTAGAGACAATTGTTGGAAGTAAAGAGTAAGGTTTCTTTGTTTGTCCAGGGTCAAAAAGGCCATCTGGGAAGCTGTATTCAGTCTCACACCCAGAAAGCACATTTCCTGAGAGGGTACTAGACTGGACTTTGTTTCGTTCACACAATACCCTAGGCACCTTAACACTGCCATAACATACTGTAGATGGTGAAGAAGCTTGTTTTTGTCTTGAGCAAGAATCAGGCAATCGTCCAAATAAGGATAAATTTGAATTCCTCTTAACCTTAGGAAGGCTATCACCGGAGCCAGAACCTTTGTGAACACCCTGGGCGCAGTAGATAAGCCAAAGGGCAATGCAGAGAACTGATAATGTAAAGTCCCAGCCCGAAAACGCAGGAATCTGCTGCAACTGGGCCTGATAGGAACATGAAGATAAGCCTCTTTGAGATCCAGAGTTACCATCCAGTGATCTTTGCCCAACAGAGGCAGAAGTTGTTGCAACGTCAACATTTTGAATTTTGGAATGTCCAGGTATGTGTTGAGGATAGATAAATCCAAAATTGGCCTCCAAGTGTTTCCTTTCTTTGGTACAAGAAACAGGCGAGAATAAAATCCTAGGCCCACTTCTGACAGAGGGACCTGCTGTATAGCCCCCATTTGAAGAGCAAAGAAATCTGCTTTTGAGCCTCTACCCTTTGCTGAGGAGGAACGTCTGGCATGCCCTTGAAAGGAGGCAATGTGTGGAAATAAAACTTGTAGCCTCGGTCTATAATGTCCAACACCCATTTGTCCTGGGTGACTAAAAGCCAATTTTGCTTGAAGAGTGCCAACTTTCCTCCCAAAGGTGCTGCCAGACAGGAGGGATCTGGCAGCTGAAGATGCAGGTCATTGGGCCTGTTTACGAAAGGACTGGCCCCTGCCCTCACCTGTAGATTGTGCAGGGGAACTCCACGTTCTAAGCCTGAAAGAACTCTGAGCTCTGCCCCTACCACGCCTAGATCTGCCCCTAGACTGTAAATCAGAAGAAGGATAAGCCCAACCCTTAGTAGGCCAATTCCTGCTAAACTTAGGGGGCTGCACCTGCAAAAAATCTTTAACAGTCTGCATAGACTTAGCCTTGTCTTCCATTTTCTTTAAGACAGACTCCACAGGAGAACCAAACAAAACTTCAGACTGTAAAGGAGCATCTAAAATTCTAGCTTTAACATGCTCTGACAAATTCTGATCCTTAAGCCAGGCGTGCCTGCGAATAACTGATCCAGTGGCAGCCACCCTGGAAGAAGCCTGTAAAGCATCGAAACCACACTGTAAAGAATGCTTACCCACCTGATCAGAGGCATGAACCAAATCCTGTAATTCCTTACACTCTATGCCCTCTGCCAAAGCATCTACCTTAGATTTTAACTGAGTAAGGAGAAAATTCTGGTACTTCAACATATGAAACTGGCAATTTAAAGCCCTCATAGCTAGAGTGGAAGAGGTGTACACTTTCTTACCCCACCTATCCAAAGCTCTAGAATCTTTATCCATAGGAACTGGATTCTTTACAACAGAAGCCCTGACACCCTTAGGTCCCTGGCTAATAGTTTCTGGGTCAGCTCTTGGGCTCTTATACAGATATTTATGAGCCTCAGGCACTCTGTAATACCCATCTGGTTTAACTGGCGCAAGAGGCAAAGAGTCTGGATTAAGGGAAGCCTTAGAGAAAACATCCTGAACAACATCCAAAACAGGAGGTATAGCTAAGGGCCGATGTTGTGGTAAAAACAAAAATTCCCTAAGCCTCTTTCGGGAATCCGAGAAATCCTGGCCCTCCCATTTAAAATGCTCCCTCATAGAATGCAGGGTTTCTGAAAAAGAAAAATCCTCTGGAGGAGAAGCAGAAGGACTGGAATCCTCTGCGTCTGAATCAGAATAAGGAGGAAAATCCTGAGTGTCTTCAGCCGAAGACTCTGAGTAATCTGAAGCCTGTTCTAAACATTCCCCCTCTGGCTCCACCCTAGGCCTCTTATCTGGAGGGGGCATAGAACCCCTGATTAAGGAAATTAAATCTTCTGCCATTTTAAGCATGTGTTTTTTAGGCACAGAACCTGCAGAACTAGGACTGACACCTGAGGAAAGCAAACCAGGCCTGCCCTTAGAAGGTACCTTAGAGACAGAAGGAGAAGGCCTAACCCCCTTAGGCAAAGAAGGGAGTACTGCAACCTGAGAGGCCCCCTCAGCCTGACCTGACTCCTGAGAGGCCACATCCTGCAAAATTAACGTCTCCCCCTGAGACTCAGCTGAAACCTCGGCTGGATCCACAGATTCCACCGTAGTTTCTAAAGAACCGGCGTCCGGAACGGACGACTCATCCTGCTTGGACCTTAACGATTTTTCCTTGCGCTTCTTAGCGGTAGCGGGCGTCGGAGGATCCGACGGCATATTGTAATTACACCGCTTACCGAAGACAAGCCTAGCGCAATCTAACCTACGTTTAATGGTGCGCTTATTAAACCTAGCACAAAAGCGACACCCGACTACGTCGTGCTCAGGCCCCAAACAAGGAATACAAAGAGAGTGGTAATCCCTATGCGGTATCGGTTTCCCACAAGAAATACAATTATTCACTTTTTCTGACATCCGGAATTAACTGAGGCAAGAAAAAACAAAAATATTCCCAACGGGTACTTAGCCAACTTGGTTTCGGTCTGAAACTCAGAATACGAAAATTTCAGAACGCCGAACGGCACTTGCAAACGCTGCTTCTGCTTCGGACCATGCGGCAAAAAAGACTGAGGATATGACGTCGGTTATGCGCTTTAATACCATGACGCACTGACGTCAGATCTGAGCGCCCATGACCGACGCCAGCCTAATACTTTGGTATTCGGGCCGACCGAGGACAGCGGACTACCCACTAGTTATGACTGCAGCAATGTGAGATGAAGAACATCATACTAGACATTGTGTTCCTAAAGAAATTACTGGTACTTCACATTAAGTTTCACTACTGTTGATGTGCATTGATCATGGGGCTATAAAGGTTTATTTGTTTCTAGATGATTCTGCCAAACTGAAATCTAAACCCACGCACAGAAAATTAATTACAGATTACATGGAAGCAAAACAGTCGCTATGTAAAACTAACTGGAGTGATGTGTTCGGTGGAAAAAACTGCAGATGGAATGTGGAAAGTTTTGAAAGAGAAATCGTTTGAGTGAAAAAAATATATATAATGTTTAACATCAGGATCTAGGCATACGTCAGGGGGTTATATTTCCATAAGAATAAGACACCTGATTAAGGTGAGAGGCAAAAAAATATATAAAGACAAATTTGAAGGATTTATATAAAGATATTGAGCACAATAGGAAACCTTTTTATAGATACATAAGATGTGGAAGGAGTAAAGACATACAGATATTTACAAAATCTTGCGCAAAACAGTTTGGCTCCACAAAGGGTGTGATAAGTTGTTCTAGTGACATCCATGTAACCTCAGATACTGGAATCAAATTAGATTATATTGAAAAAGAATTGCACAAACTGCATTCAAAGTAGTATAGGGAGGAGAAGGAATAAGTAATAATGACCTCAGAACACTTCAGCAAGAACTTGCAGTACCATTATATCTATTATTTACTGGGTCATATAAATATGGGGAGATTCCTCAAGATGTGAGACATGTTTATTAAACCTGTCTACAAAACCCAGTCACATAGACCCTTAAGTCTACTTTCATGTTGTGGAAAAGTAATGGAGAAGTTAATATTGGATAAGGTATTGCCAGAATTGGACAGGTTGGGATTTGAAACAATATGTCACAACATGCATATGTTGAAAATAGATCTATTACCACCTGTGACGTGATGGTCTATAACAATACAACTGCAGCTATAAATGAAAACATGTGTTGTGATGCAATTTATATAGATTTAACTTCAGCATTTGACAGGGCATACACAAAACACTGATCAATAAATTAGAACTAGATACTGATGTACTCTTGATAAGATGGATAGCTGCTTGGCTTATAAATAGGACATGGCAAGTATCTAACAGCAATTGGACAGGTGAAATTCCTGGTTACAGTCAGGGTGTCCGACAGGGCTCTGTCCTAGGCCCTTACTTCTTTAGATTGTATCTTTCAGACCTAACTTTTTCATCTGAGGCATTCTACGGTCTATACGCAGATGGCCAGAAATTGGGTAAACTGATTACATGTGTTACAGATAAGACATGTCTGCAAAAGAACTTGACTGAATTGACCATTTGGGCACAGGAGAATAATATGCTGATTAAATACATTAAAAACTAAGTATATGAGATTTGGGAGACATAAATTGAAAGGTGAATATTTAATACAGCACATAGTGATTGAAATTGTAGATTCATTTAAGGACCTGGGTATATGGGTAGATCGAGTTTCGAGTTTTTCTAATCATATCAGCTAACTGGTTAGTGATAGTTATAGAACTATAGGCTGTATAAAAAGATTTATAAAGTCTAGGAAATCAGAAATGATGAAGTCATTGTTTGTTAGTGACATTAAACCCAAACTTGAGTATGGAATAACAACATGGAAACCTTATAAGAAATACAGGGGTAAACTGGAAAGAATACACAGGAAATACACCAATGGCATCCATGGATGTGAAAATTTAAGTTATTATGAAAGACTAAAATATCTAATTTGTACAGTGGGTCCTATAGATATCTAAAAGGAGATCTTGTGCAGGTATATAGGGCATTTAGAGACAACTACCTCTGGGAATGTTTTGGGTTATCAAAAAGTACTAGAGAGTCATCAGACAACCTATGTAGAAGATTCTGTAGGAATGAAAAGTGTACTAATTGGTTCTCTGAGAAAGCAGCTGATACATGGAACAGGCTACCACGTTACATTAAAGCAAGTACTAGTTTAGATATTTTTAAGAACAGCCTGGACACTTGTTATGGGAACAAGTGTTTTTGTATATTGGCAGTCTAGAAGGGCATTAACGCCCAAACTTGAAATATTTGCTTGGATGTACTTATAAAATGTACTGGAGGTGGGTGACTAATCGGGCACTCAGACTGTGCCTCTCAAGACTGGACAAAAACAGGGCAATGGTGAGTGTCTTTCAGGTGCCAAAACCTCTGGCTTGAGGGTCCTTGCAAGTTCAAACAAGTATGAATTCAACGTGGTGGTTTTCCATGTGAACGTTAACAATATGGCACACACAGCCCTTTGAGATATGCAAAGAGACATGTCTGAGCTCTGCATGCAAGTGAAAAAATAAATGAAAGACTCTGGTATTGAGCAGAACCCTTCCTTCTCAAAGAATGCAGCCAAGGCAAAACAAAAGATGACTAGTTTCAACCAATGGCTGACTTAATGGTGCTATTTGAGAGGGATCTAACTTGTGTCAACGTGGGATGAGTTCCTGTACAGCCCTACTTGCTTTGCCAATGATGGCTTGCTCCTCTAATTCCAAGGCTTCCTCATACGGGCTAAAGCTCTTCCTGACCCATAGTGCCATTTAGGCACAGTTCAGCTAAGGATCTTCAATCCTAAAAAACAAAACAAATGAAGAACCAGACAATATCAAGGTAGCACTGCTAAACACTTCAGAGTCTTAAACTGACTGCCTTGAGGTCTTCCTGCATAACGGATCACACATCCATGTGTGTACCACTACTACTGAAACTTGGTCTAAAAGTGCCAAAAGCACTCTCTCTATACTATGGTTTTGTGCCCAACATGCTTTTAGGCACAGTAGAAATGGTTAAGGACTACATTACCTACACGCAGATTCCTACAGACCAAACTTAAGATATAAATTACACTAAATAAAACCAACTATCAGATCATAGCATGTCACAGTCCCCCTCCCCAATGCCCCCTGAAAACCAAGTTTGATATCCAAATATTCTGGTCAAACTTCATACACACAGAAACTCTATCATCCTGGGAGACTATTCATAAACTAGGATACCTATAACTCAAATGATGGTTATATCCAAAAATTCCTTGATTTCATAAATGAGAACTCCCTGGACCACAAATTCAAAGAACATACTAGGGGCCAAAATATTCTTGACCTTGTCCTTACAAATATAGCAACTATATGCACTATCCCACTGGTATACGCGTCCCCAGTCAAGTCTGGCCAAAATTGGTAAACCTCCTCCTACAAAATCCCCAAATCATCAGATGTAGCTATCACAATAGTTGACTTGAAATGTACTAACCTTCCTGCAATTCTTTGATGAAGTCTCAAAACTCAAGTACAACTATAATCCCCCTGCCAAAAGTTGACATGGCTAGTAGTTAAGTGAATAAACTATAGACTAGATAAATGCAGTCACCTGACAGTCCCTATCAGAACTAAACAAAATGAGAAATTCAAGAGCAAACAGGCCTGTAGAAAAACAGTACAATAAAAGATCAAAGCTTATTAAATAAATAGTGTAGCTAAAGACCCACAAATCAACATCAAAATATTGCCAAATTACTACTAGATGCCATTAGAAAACCAAAGAGATGCCATGAATTTAGACTAGCATCAGAAGTCTAGGACAATTACAAATCTTCCCATTACATCAAGAAATTAAGAAACAACACTCAACAAATACTCTGAACTTATTCAAAACAGGACCACCTAATTGGATCCAGCAGCTATCTCATATGTTAGATAATAAATTCACTACAAATTTTATCTCAATTATACAAGCCCTACATATTCCAAAGGATCTTAAACCCTTATCACAAAAGCAAAAAACACTTGCTAAATACAAGTTCCAAAACAAAAAAAGAATACATTTTTCAAATCACTTAATAACAGACCCAACTGTCTGTTGAACAAAACTAAATATGTGTTGGTGGACCTGCTCCTACAGCTATCTGACCTAAACTTAACCACTGGCTTTGCCCTCCAGATGTGATACATAGCAGTTATATCATTACTTCACAAAGCTGGCTCCATCATGGACCCCAGGAACTTACAGATACATTAGCCTCATCTGCAAGGCCATGAAATGCTTTACAACTGACCTGATAAACTATGAAGGCAAAAATCATACAAGACATGACCCCCCCCCCCCCAATCAGTTCGACTTCAAGGGTAGGTAAAGAAGTTTACTATATTGATTAAACATTAAGAGAATAACACAAACTGTAGATGGTTTACTATCAAAATTTCGAAAGTTAAAATACATTTTGTACACAAACAGCGAAAATATTCCAAATTCCTGAATACTAATTAGGTACACAATTCAACACATCATTTCAAAATAATTGAACCAATGACTGACATTTCCGAACGTTTACTTGCTGGCAACTACCCGCCTGCTTCCCAGCAGTACAAACGTATGCAGATCAGTACCGTGCATCATTTTAATTCACATTTTTGCAGGGGGGGGGGCTGCACACCCCATGCAAATGATATATTCCAATTCCAAGATCGCACTACAGTGAGGAAAAGGGTAAATTTCCCGATCTGCACTGTACCGCGATCTCCAGTCATAATGTCAACCTCATATGAGTGATTGCACAGTGGCATTTGCTAAAGGACATTCGTAAAACTGCATTTTGGCAATACGGGAATCAGCCAACACATATTCGGTATTCCAGTGTTCACCTAACTGCACTTCTTCATTTTGAGAGTAAACCACTGTAGACAGAGGTCATGCTGTCCATACAGCATATCCTGACCTCGTCAAAGCAACCATACCACACTAACATAATTAACAAGCTAAATGTGCTCCAAACTGATACTTAAGTAGTTGAGTGGACAGCAAATTGGCTGAGGGACAGGACCCACACAGTGCAAATAAAGTACGAAATGTACAGAGAAGGGAAAAATGTTAATGTGTGCATTTCATTTCTAATATGCTTTCATAGAAGAATGAAATTTTGAGTCTCCTTCAGTATGTATGGGTTGATTTGCTTCCTGCCAACACGGTTAGAAAAGTATAAGATTTGTTTTGAGCAGAAAGTTCTGTCAAGGAATTCGGAACTTATGCCCAATACAGAGCATCACAAATAAGCACTCCGGCGATATTAGTTAGCAAAATTAATGCTGTAGTGTTCATTTTTAATTGGTCAGTGGCGGTTTTATGATGGTTTACAATAATGTTGCTTTAAATTAAAAAAAAAGTGTAAAACACTGCAACTCTTGTAACTTGAGGAGACAGTATCTTGATTTCCTAGTTTCCCATAAAAGTGTTTTCTCTGCAATAAAGGAGATTGTTATTCTCTGCTTAACTGTCTCATGAAAGTTATTTGGTACCTTAACATGAGGATAGCAGGTGCATTCCCCGAGAGATCTGCACTAAAGCCTCTACTATTCGGTGTAAACTTCTCTGATCTCAAAGTCAAAAATGGGGATCTTTGAGTGACCAAGTCTACAGATGATTGGAAACTGGGTATCATTCTCAAATCAACTTCTGACATGCAGAAGCTACAACGAGTTCATAGTTGGTATACAGAAAATGGGCTAAAACTAAATGCTACTATTGCATTTGGTAAGCAATCACTCAAATAAGCTTATACTACAGAGAACACCACACTCCAAAATGAAGGTGTTAGGAGAGACCTTGTTAATTATTTTACTTTCCTTTGATCTTCATGTTGCAACAGCGGCTACGAAATTCTTCAGTTTTGTGCAGCTGATTATAAAGGGTATCTCCTCTATGTCTGGAGAAGTCCTTATCCCTCCATATTCCACACAGATCAGGACAATTATATAGTACAACGGCCCTTCTGAAATGTATCTTATGAGACACATTGGGCAGTTAGACAGAAAGTACAGTTGTGCACACTTACCATAAATGTAGATGTTAGAATGTATTCACTGTTTCAGTCATCACACTTGGGTTATCCGCCTGCAGGTAGCCCTCAGTCGGCCCAAATACCAGAGACTTAGTATTTCTGCGTCAGTTGCTGTCACTTCAGGACTGATGTCAGGTCATCAGGGGTAAAAAAACAGGCAGCCAACACCATTACATCAGTTTTTCTTGCCCCAAATGTCAGGTGCCCCCTAAATAGGGAGCTAAGCTACAGTGCGAAAAAACACCACCAGTAAGTAAATACCAATATCCCTGTAAGGGGTGAGTAGTAGACATAGAGAGGAGAGAGACAGAGAGAGAGAGAGGGGACTGGAGGGTGGGAAACCAGGTCTGCAACAGTGAATACACTCGAATATCTACATTTACGGTAAGTGTACACAACTGTACTATGTTCTTCATGTTTCACTGTTGCAGTCATCACACTTGGGTTGATTCCCAAAGCTGAAGAATGGGTGGAGGCAGTCAAGAAGAGTTGGGGCTGGCTAGTATGCCATGCAGGACTGCTGTTGCAAAATCCGTCCCTGGATTTGGAAAAGATCGGCAGGTGGTAATACTTGGTGAAAGTATGAACAGAACTCCAGATAGCAGCTTCCAGAATGTCCCTGGTAGGAACTCCAAGGAATGCTGTAGAGGTAGAAGTTGCCCTAGTGGAATGCATTATGACCCCCTGAGGGGTTGGTTTCCCATGGTGTTTGTAGCAAAAATGGATACAGTGTGCTATCCATTTGGAAATTGTTTTGAAATGGCCTTGCCCTCTGCCCCTTTTGCAAAACTGGCTAGTAACTGGTCAGATTTCCTGAAGGGCTTAGTCCTATCAAGGTAGAATCTGAGCTGTCTGTGCACATCTAAGGAGTGCAGGATCCTTTCCCCTTTATTTTGAGGATTAGGGAAGAATGGCAAACGGATAGATTGGTTGAGAGCTATACTGGACACCACTTTAGGCATAAAGGAAGGGTTAGTCCTGAAGGAGACCCTATCAGCATGAAAAATAATGAAGGGTTCCACAGCCATAAGTGCTTGTAGCTCAGACACTCTTCTAGCTGAAGTGATGGCCAGAAGCAAGGCTGTTTTCCAAGAGAGGAATTTTAACTCTGCCGATGCTGTAGGCTCAAAGGGAGGTAGCATGATCTTTTCCAGTACAAAGTTAAGGTCCCATGCAGGGGTGGGGGTTCTCCTTGGTGGTCTTAAGTTGTTTGCCCCTCTCTGGAACTGTTTGATGAGAGGGTGAGAGAAGAGAGGTGGCTCAGTGTTGTAATGAGCCGAGATGGCAGAGGTATGGATCTTAATGGAAGAAAAGGATAGGCCTCCATGGAGTAGATCTGCTAGGTAATCCAGGATTAGAGGTAAGGAGGCCAGTGCTGTGTCCTCTCCTTTAGACTGACTCCAGGAACAATACCTTTTCCACTTAGCATAGGATTTCCTTGTACTGGGTCTTCTGGCTTCAAGAATGACGTCAAGCACCTGCTTGCTTAGGCTGGTCACTGGGGTAGAATTCAAGGAATAAGCCAGGCAGCAAGATTCAGGGTTTGCAGTTGTGGATGCAAGATCTGTCCCTCCTGTTGAGTGAGGAGGGTTGGGATCTGGGGTAGATGCCAAAGTGACACCAGTGATAGGCTGCGCAGTAGTGGATACGAGTGCTGGCATGGCCAGTCTGGGGCAACCAGGATTGCGCTTGGTCTGTCCGGTCTTATCTTGAGTAATATTCTTGTGAGAAGAGACAGAGGGGGAAATACATAGATTGAGAGGTTTACCCGCTGTAAGGATAGGACATCCACTTTCCAGGCCCTGCTGTGTGGTGTTCTGGTGCAGAATTTGCTGAGCTGGTGCTTGTAGGGGGAGGCAAAAAGGTCGCCTATGGGGTCCCCCATTTCTGGGTTAGAAGGCTGAAAATTCTGGGGTCTAATTGCCACTCATGTGGGTCTAGGAGATTTCTGCTTAAGTCATCTGCCAGAGAGTTTTGTTTGCCTGGCAAGAATTGAGCTTGCAGATGAATAGGAATGTCCAAGGCCATGTTCCACAGGGCCATGGCTATCCTGCAGAGTGGGTTCCCCCCTGCTTGTTGATGTACCACATAACTGTGGTTTTGTCTGTCTTTATTAGTAGGGGTCCAGGCGAAAGTAGGGATCTGAAAGCTGTCAGAGTGTGCTGACCAGCTAGCATCTCTTTTTGGTTGATGTGCAGATGAATTTGACTTCGGCTCCAGTGGCCCTGAATGCACTTGTCATCCAGATGTGCCCCTCAGACATAGTCTGATGCATCTGTGGTTAGGGTCTGGGTGGCATGGGTTTGAGTAAAGGGAAGTCCCTTGTTGTGGTTGCATGCTGCTGACCACCAAAGAAAATCTGTCCTTAGACAAGGTATGATGGTTTCCAGGCCCTGAGAATGTTGGCACCAAACACTTTCTAAGTACCACTGAAGTTTCCTCATATGCAGTGTAGCATATGGAATTAGGAGAATGCAAGAAGCCGGCCTGTAGGATATTCCTTGCAGATAGTTGGGTTCTGGTGGCCATTTGAGTGAAGTAGCCTGTGAGATAAGCTTGCTTTTCTGGAGTAAGGGATGCCATCTGGGATGCTGTGTCCAAGCTTGCTCCCAGGAATACAATTTTATGACCGGGGACTAGTTTTAAATTCTTTTCATTGATGGTGTACCCCAGGGAGGTTAGAAGGTTCTTTAGAAAAGTGAGGTGCTGCAACAGCTTTTCCTGACTGCCTGAAACAGGCAAGTGTCCAAATAAAGGTAAATTTGAATTTTTCTCTGTCTGCAATAGGCAATGATGGAGCCAGGCATTTTGTGAAGACTCTGGGAGCAGTGGATAAGCCAAAGGGAAGTGCAGAGAACTGATAATGCATAGATCCTACTCTGAAACGTAGGTATTTCCTGCATGAGTCCTTGATAGGGATGTGCAGATAGGCTTCTTTTAGGTCTAGGGTGGCTAACCAGGCACCTTTGGACAGCATAGGAAGAAGCTGCTGAAGGGTGAGCATTTTGAATTTTGGTATCACCAGGAAGGTGTTTAGAATGGAGAAATCTAGGACTGGGTGCCAAGTGCCCTCTTTTCTGGGTACCAGGAAAAGTCTGGAATAAAACCCTTGAACTATCTGTTTTGCAGGAACAGGCTGAATTGCCCTTATGTAGAGCAGGGATTGAACTTGGTTTTGCTACTCTGCCCACTTGTTTGGAGGAAGATATGGGAACCATTTTGGGGTTGGCAGTGAGTAGAAGTAAAATTTGTACCCCTGGGATATACAATGTTGAGGACCCATCGGTCTTTGGTGATAGAGGTCCATTTTGTTGCATGAAGGGCAAGTTTTCCCCCTAGGGGCACGAGCACTTGGGCAGAGGTGGGTTGTGGAGTTGAGAAGTCATTGTGAATTCATTCCGTAAGGGGGTGGCTTAGCACTTCCTGATTTGGAAGTGGAGGTACTCCATTGCTTAGATCTCTGCATACCCTCAGACTGTAATCTGGGGGGGGGGTCTGTTTCCCCTGGGTCTAGTTGGAAGAATAAAGGATTACTCATTGCTTCTGTTGCCTTACTTTGTTTTGTTCTAGTTTGAGATGGCCATGAGGGGGCTGGAAAGGACCAATGTTTTGAGGGGCAATGCCTACTGAATCTTGGAGGCTGCACTTGCAAAAAATCTTTGACCATTTGCATAGACTTAGCTTTTTCTTCCATCTTTTTTAGAACCTCTTCTGCTTTGGTGCCAGACGTATTGTCCTTGTTCAAAGGAGCGTCTAGTAATTTTAGTTTGACATGGTCTGGCAAGGTTTGCTCCTTAAGCCAAGCATACCTTCTCAGTACAGAACCAATGACTACTGCCCTGCAAGATGCTTCTAGGGTGTCAAAGCCACATTGCAAGGTATGCTTGCTGACCTGCCTTGCAGAATGCATAAGCTCCTGTAATTCTTTATTTTCTGCACAGCCTGTAAAAGTAGATAATTTTTGCTTAATAAGTTCCATAATATGTTGCTGGTATTTCAGCATGTGAAACTGGCAATTTAATGCCCTAAAGACGAGAGTTGCAGACGTGTATACTTTTTTACCCAATCTGTCTAAAGCTCGGGAATCCCTGTCTGAAGGGGAGGGATTCTTAGCTGTAGTTGCTTTTATACCTTTAGGCCCCTGGGAAATAACCCCTGGGTCAGCAGTAGGATTTTTGAAAAGAAATTTGTGAGTCAAGGACTCTGTAGTACCTGTCTGGTTTCCTTGGAGCAGGGGGTAAAGTATCAGGAGTTAGACTGGATTCCATAAAGACACATCCAGAACACGAGGGACAGCTAAAGGTCTATGTTGTGGAAAATCTAAAAATTCTCTGAGTCTCATTTTGGACTGAGGATAATCCTAGCAATCCCAGTGGAAATGCTTCCAAAGTATGTTGGGTTTTACCAAAAGAAAAATCGTCTGGAGGGGAATCCTCATAAGCAGATAAAGGCACATCTTCATATTGAGAAACCTCAGAGTCGGACTCTTGGTCAGATAAAGCTGCTAGGGACAGGTCTCTTTCTTTTAGCAGGGGAAGGCTGGCTTTCCCTAATCAGCATAATCAGGTCTTATGCCATTTTAAGCATTTGATAGTGTGGCAAGGAAGCAGGTGCTTGAGTTTGGGTCGTCGGCTTTTTAGGCGTAGCTCGTACTCTTGGCCTTAGAAACTCAGTAGTTTTAGACAGAACTGAAGACACGAAAGAAGTCAGTTTGTGTTGAATATCGATAATGCAAAGAACTTCCTTGGAAGCCGGTGCCTGCACAGAGACTCCGGACCCACCCAAGGTAGAGACATCCACAGGTTCCGTAGTCAAGCTTCTCGCAGCATACCGAACACTGAACGAGTCTCGGTAGCGGCCTGCGAATCCATCGCAGTGGGTATCAGGGGCTGCAAGAGCATCTCATGGAGCACCGTTGAACTGGCAACTAGCTTAACGGAAGCGTCATTGGCAGTTTTGGACCTGTGTGGTCTGTCTCAGTCTTTATCCTTACTTTTTTTGGAAGATCGGTAGTCAGATGGCTTACCAAAGCCATTTTGGAATACTGAGATCGAGAGCGAAAAGTATTTAGTGACAATAAGGGCCCGACGATGAATAGTTTGGGCATTGAACAAAGCACAAAACTGACAGCGAGGTACGTCGTGGTCTGGGCCTAAACAGGTGATGCAATAAGAATGGAAATCTCAGTGTGGTACTTCCTTTCCACAGGCGAGACAATTGTTAACTTTCTGACATCGGTTAGAGTAAGAAAAAAGGATCCCTAACGGGGTACTTAGCTTTATAAGACTTCAGGATGATTCAATTCGGAAATGAAAACTCAGGTAGCGGCCGCCCGGCACTCGTGCGAACTGTCTCTGCTTCAGGCTCCTCGGCAAGAAAGACTAATGTAATGGCGTCGGTTGCCTGTTTTTATACCCCTGACAACCTGAGCTCAGTCCTAGAGTGACAGCAACTGACACAGAAATACTAAGTCTCTGATATTTGGGCCAGCTGAGGGCTACCTGCAGGAGGATAATCCAAGTGTGATGACTGCAGCAGTGACACACGAAGAACATCGTAGAAGTTCCTAACAAAAAGGAAGATGGGTCTAAAAGACCTAAGTTACCAGTAGAGACACCTGTGTGTTGAGGGCCCATTCATGGGGGTGGTCTTTGAAAGGCCTGCTTAATGAGTCAGAATGCAGCCCTGTGATGGAATGTATACTGTTTGAAGGGACATGGCCCTCAGGGTAACCAGGTCCCAAGCAATCTGAGCCAACCTGCATAACTGGTATGGCCTGGTTCCTCCTTGCTTATGTACCACAATATTAACGTTGTCTGTGAATACTCAAGGAGATCCTGGTTTCCAGAGGTGAGGAAAAAAACTGAAGAGCCTAAATGAGAGCCCTCACCTCTTTCAGGTTGATGTGCTCTTTCTTGAGGCTGGACTGCCAATGGTTCGTGACTTTGTGGATACCCGCTCAAGCCTCCCAAACCTCATCTGAGGTGGCTGTGTAACAGGGTATGAGGAAGATTCTGTGCGTCTAGGGTGAGAATGTTGGGACCATACATTTTTCAAGTACCACTGAATTTTCCTCATTCATTCTGGCAAAAGGAAGCATTAGGATGGTTGCTGCCATGAATCCTAATGCTCATAGAATCTCGCTGACTGAACAGGCTTTGAAAGAGGTTAGGGAGAGAAGTAATTTGTAAGGTTTTGCACCTGCATCTTTTTTGGTGTCCAACCTACACCCCAAGAAAACTAGGTCCTGCGTGGGCTGGAGAGAAGATTTTTGTAGTTGATTGTGAACCCCAAATGCACAAGGATGAGAGTGAATTGGAGATGTTGGACTAGGATCTATAGCAAAGAGGCCGAGATAAGCAGATCATCTAGACAGAGAAATATCTGAATTCCTGAAGGCTATCACAGGTGCTAGGCACTTTGTGAATACTCTGGGGGATATGGAACACCAAAAAGGCAAAGCAGTAAGCAGAGTGAGATAAGCCAGCAATGAACCTCATTAATTTCTGGCTGGAGGGACATATATGAATATGCAGGGAGGTGGATCCTTCAGACCCACGGAGACTAGAAACACCTGTGGGAGAATAAATGGCAGCAGGGTCTGGAAAGATAGCATTTTGAAAGCTGGAACTTTAACGAAGGTGTTGAATAGATACAGTTGCAGTATCCATCTCCATTGTTCTTTTTTTTGGAACAAGAAACAATCTGGAATAAAAACTCTATTCCACAAATTGGAGAGACTCTGGTTTTATCAAACCTTGGGACTACATTTCCCAAAGGATGGAAGGAAGATTTAACAGATTGTGGAGTGGAGGTGGAATGCCGTTCAATGGAGGAAGTTCCTTCCAGAATGTAGTACAACCCTTTTTTTATGACCACACCCACCTATCTGTGGTAATTTGTTTCCAAGCTGAAATGGACTGAGTCAGCCTTTCTGACAAAGGCAGGGTGGGACTGGGAGAATGTTTTGAAGATAGTCACAGTGACTTATCTGAGAAGAGAGGCCTCCCAGATCTGGGGTCCCCTTCAGGTTTCTCTGGACATCTTTTCCTGAGTACCATCTTGTTCTTTTGGGGAGGTCTATGCTCCTTTCTAACCAAAGAAGTAAGCTTGTCTGGGTAATTCCTCAGGTATCTAGGTACAGAGGTAATTAGAATTTGTCTGCAGTCTTTCATAGTCTTACTTATTCCTGTAAGGTTTTGAATAGGCTAGCTACTTGTGGTCCACGCAAAATTTGTATGGCAGCTTAGCTTTGAAACTTGTGGTATGGCCTGGTTGCATAACCATGCATATCTGTGGATGAGTGTACCAGCAGTAGCTGCTGTGAAGTAAGCCTCAACAGCATCATAGCTGCATTTTACACAGTCTCTGGCCACTTGAGTGGCCCTATTTACCAGGGACAAAATTTGGCGCTTAGACACTATGCTCTGCATATCCACCACTACCTTATTTAGCCCATTAAGGATAGATAACTGATATTTGATCATCTGGGCCTGATATTTTGTAGCCCTGAAGGACAGAGTAAAGGAGGTATAAACCTTTTCCCCTCTACCAATCCATGGTTGTATTTTAAGAGGTTTGTCAGAAGAGAGGTGCAAACAGGAAAGGTCAGCGACCAGATTGTTAAAAATGAGCGCAAGGTCCTCGGAGACCTTATAGAATCTGTTTGGCATTTTTAGAAGCAGAAGGCTACAAGTCAGAAGCTGAAGAGGTGGATTCCAAAAAGGATAGGGGAATGGCATGACTGCATACCTTTAAGAGGTTGTAGGATCTCTGATGGATATCCGAGATTTTCCTAGCCTCCCACTCAATGTCATATGTTTAAAATGGTCTCCACAAAGGATGCCTCTGTCACAGGGGAATCAGGAGAAATGGAAGCCTCATCATCTGAAGGAAGCTGACCAGGAGAGTGAATCAGAGTAGGCGGCTAATGAATGGTCATCAGAATCTGACACTTCTTCCTCTTCAGAGGAATGTGGAAAATCAATGATAATCTTCTGAGGGGCATGAGGAAGGGCTGCAAATGATGGCAGTTTTGGACAAAAAGGAACAATCTATAGGAGGCAAAAGGATCTTGTCAGGTCACTTGCGCATGGGGTATATGGAGTCCGGCTCCTTCCAGGCCCGGCAGGCCACCAGGTTTATGACAGGGTCTGCCGGGGGGGGGGGCACCCAAGATGTACACAGGCCCATCCCAAAGGCTTCCAGAAATACAGAGTCCTCAGAAGTAGGATCTTGGGACTATCAACCACCTCTGCTTCAAAATTTCCAAAATGTCTGCAAAGCAGACATGCTCTGGTGGCAACTTTGGGGATCCCTTCCCCTCATCAAAGTCCGTATCTTCAGTAAGAGACTCAATGGGGGAGTTTAAGTGCCTCCTCTTACACATACTCTTACGAGACACCTCCTCTGTGGGATGCTCAGGGGAGGTATCGGAAGAAGTGGGGGCCACCTTAGGTGTAAGATCCTGGATACTCTGAGAGACAGGCTGACCCTGAACAGGAATGGAATGCCCAGTTCCCAGATCCAATTAGGAGTGATGAGGCAGAATAGTAGCCAAAGAGATCAGGTCTCTGTCTGCAGAGAAAGTCTTTACTAAGACCTGAAAGCCAAAGGACTTTAATACCCCTGCCCAACTCCACTGATGCTGAAGCCCTCAAAGAAGAAATGGCAAAAGTCTCAGATACACAGCTCCCAGATAGAATCGGACCCATGTTGTCAAAACCCGAAGCACATAGGGGAAGAGATGGCTCTGAAAAAAATCGGAGCAAGGCTCTACCCTCGGATCTGACTTCAACATCCCAGAACCGATACCCACCTAAAAACAAAAAATCATCATAAGAAACAAAATGGGGGGGGGCTCTGCCACCCCCTCCCAACGTGTGGGGCTGTGCCCCCCCACACCTCCCCTAACTAAATATACCAACTCAGAGATCACACAGTAGGGAAAACTGCAAATTATGGGGCTGGCTAAGCGATTTCTTTCCCAGGGAAAGAACTCGCTGTCGATCGCGGTTTAGTGCATTCGTTCATTATGTGTCGCCAAAGAGGTGTTTGTTGAAACGCCTCTTCAGTAATTTAATATAGACCCGAGACACTGGGTATGAAGATCTTTGTAGGGAATTCACCTGCTGCACTCACACTTACCCCTCATAGCTACATGTAACAAAGTACATACAAGAAGGAAGATTCCGCAAAAGGGCACTTATCCGACTCCAAGAAGCAAACTGTACCAACAGCCACGTGAAGATTAGACAGGCGAGTGCAAGACCAGTGTTTGGGCTTGCAGTGAGACAGTCTGGGGACTTATGCTCATACGTCCACATATATACCCCTACACTTGCGACCTGAGGTCATATGTTGGATGCATATTCCAGGGAAGGTTCAAGCTTTGGTACCCCAGCCAAATGTCAGCTGTGAAAATGGAATACTGCAACAGTGATTTCAGTCAGGATGTCAAATAATCTATAAATACTGGTACATCTATTATGACAGCATTTGGAAGGCTAAAGATTATTTTATATTTATCTACCAACTGTTGCTGATCCTCTTGGCATGATTCACATTTCACCAAACAGCAAAAAGATATCTTAGAATTCTATCAGAAGACACTCTTTACTTCCAAAGTTGCAAAGACCTTACTATTAATAAAGCACTATATATGAACTAAAGACTTTGTACAGCATTTCTTATTTGCTTATCAAGAGTCTAGAAGAACCATTACCATTAGTGTATTAATACCAAGAGTTAAATACACCTTACCTATCAATACATCTTTATCTGGTCTACAGTATATTGTCGAAAACTACTTATAGCAAACAGCTGTTAACTGACCACAATGCATCGAACAGCCATTCATCAAACATTCACATCAGCAAATGTTTTTCATAGGGAAGGGAGTTAGTTGGCCATCATTAGAAATTTGTCCTTTTCCCACTACAATGGTGGGTCTGAAATAATGCAGTGTGTGTGTGTGACAGTCACTGTGGTGGACAAGTAATTTCCTTCCCTATGAAAAATGTTTGCTGGTGTGAATGTTCAACAAACTGCTGTTCAAAGTGTTGTGTTCGATGAACAACCATTTACTGCAAGTAGTTTTCAACAAAATAATATAGACCTCTTATTTGCTCACAGTATTACAAATAACCAAAAATAATTTTAAGATTTATTAACCTGCCTAACCATGCCGAACATCACTGTACTACTATTACAGCAAAATGTCTTCCTATCTCTACCAGTGCTACCTACCTTCCAATTACAGATGCACACTTGTATACTGCTCAATGAAGAATTCTACCAAGCCCTTGCCAAAAATAAAAGCGATAGAATCATCATATGCCCTTAGGAGCAACTGCTACTAAACCTCACAGATCACCATTCTCACTATGCTCTTGGGAAAAATATTTCCACACAGAGTTGCCTCATCTACATGGAACATTCTACCAAAAGAAATTACCCCCTTATATAATTTCACTGTATTTAATAAAAAGTAAAAGGAACATCTTATGCAGCATAAATGTACATTTTAGAGATGCTAATTAGTTTGTCAGTTATTTTACTGCTGTCTGGGACAACCGCTCTTCTCACTATTTCTGATTTTATATATCTATATATACACACGGGCCTACGTCTAAACTTCAGAGCTTCAACACTTCGAATGTCTTAGGGTTGAGACCATAAGATCAAAGTTCTGAAACTTCTAACCATTTAAATGGAGATCTCTGTACAGCATGGAATGGTATATTTACTGTTTTCTTAGCTGTAGTGTGATCTCGCAGTTGGTATATTTAATTAGCAGGGGGTGTGGGGGTGCAAGGGGGCTTGCCCCCCCTGCAAAAATGTAAAAACAAAAAAGATTCTTTATTTTTTTATTTACATTTCAAAGTAGAGCCATACACACACACACACATTTTATGCATCTACCATATGAGCTAAAGCTTTTTTTTCACAGCAAATCTTTATTGATCACCAAAGTATAATCTCCACGCATGTTGCATTTAACACAAATTGTGGAGTAGCAACTTTAATACTAATAAACCACGCTCGTGTCATTCAGTGCTTATTTAGCTTTCAATAACTTGTCATTGTTAAGCATGCAAATTCATTACAGCACAAATCTCTTATTTTCTTCTATCAGGTCCTTGCATCTTAGTGGAAGGGACTCTGATGAAGCTCTGGGGAATCTCGGGAAGCCAGGTTGGCTAGCTGGTCTACAGTGATCTCAGTACATGCAAGTCCTCATTTCCTCACATTTAGGCTTGCTATTCCAGGACTCTTATTAATATCTAAGAAATATAAATAAAACATTATCATTTATGTAGCATACTGTGAAAATAGTCATTATTATACACAAAAATTTACAAAAGGTAACCATTAGAAAGTTAATGATAAAAACTGAGGCAAGATGAACTTAACTGTTGCTCATGCACATCAAAAACAACACAAAAGGGCATGATTAACAAGTCCCTAAAACAAGTTTCCTTTACAAGATGAGCTCAGGCATCAGAAAATAAATTCATATAATAAGAAATGTTTAAAGCTGGGACTTATTTTTCAAAGCTTTAACCTCTCTGTGCAAAATAAACAAAATATCAGACATAATTCAACAAATTTAGAAAATAATGAAAAAAAACAGTAGCTGTAACAAGCATAAAAACTATGTCCTTAATCAAAAGGATTTCTTTAGGTACCTTAAAGTTCTAATTTTTTTATTTGCAGCTCATGGACTCTCTGATAAATGAAAAACTGGAAGTTTAGGCACCTTAAATCAAGTTTACACACAACTTAATTTTCCATTTCAAATGCATCTTATAAAGTTTTAGATAGCTGATAACTTGAAGGAAAAATGGAACACACAAGTTTAATGAAAACTTCACCTTAGAACTAAAAAAAATCTGTTTTTTCAGACATATTTTAACACCTCAAAATCACTCAGACTGTTTCTTATAAATTTTAATGTTTCTACAAAATGGCTGCCAATGGGACTTTGCATAGCAATGTGATCTTATTTTTCTTCAAGCATTTCTCTCTCCCATAATCCATTTCAAGTCTACTTTATACGAGTCATGCTGGACATAAGTAGTGGTGTAGTCACATCTCACTGACGTGATGGGATTAGTAACAGCCACTCATCTTGCAAACGTTCTGTAACAGGATTTCTTTGTTCTTGAATGGCCCTCATCTGTGTCTGTCTCAGAGATTGTTTTACAGTGTACCAAGGAGTTATACAGCTGCAACCAAAAAAAGTAGCTAAATTGCAGACCTTTGTTCAAAGTATCTTTTTTGTAGTCCAAGATGAATTTACAGTCCCCTCCTCCTACACTTTGGTAGACATGTTGACACTTTGCAAGAATTACAAGAAAAAAAATGTTCAGACTTTTCTCCAGATGTCACAAGCATCTTTGATGCTACATGCCATTCAAGTAATCTTAAAATGTATAGTGTAAACAACAAATGTTTAAAGTTAAAAACTTAGTAT
This sequence comes from Protopterus annectens, assembly GCF_019279795.1. NCBI lineage: Eukaryota > Metazoa > Chordata > Ceratodontiformes > Protopteridae > Protopterus > Protopterus annectens. The sequence goes on from NC_056746.1 coordinate 141,188,635, forward strand.
TTCCATGCTGTAATGCTGCTTATATAAATTTGTCTAAAGAAACCACAATTGCCATTGAACCAATGACCGATCTAATTGCTCTGTTTTGCTATGAGAGGCACGGCTACATTGGAAGCAGCTGTGAATTAGTGTTAAGTTATCTTCCTCTTTGCAATAAAGACAATTGAAAACAGTTTCACACCTCTGTCTTGTTTACAGCAGCCCTAGCTCCTGACATCAGCAGAACTAATTACCCATACAAGAATTGTCAGCAGTACCAGACTACATATTTATTCTTGTTTAGTAGCAAAATACACTGCAGGATTCAATACCCAGAGAAAATGAAGGAATCTTCAATAATCCATATACGAACTTCTTTATTAGAACAGACAGACAAGTGCTTTCACGCACCAAAGTGCGCTTCTTCAGATCATCACATACAACTACAGTTTACCAAGGGTATATATATACCTAGTCAATTGTAACTAATTTATCAATTAGTGCTCAATTCATCAATTATAGTAAAATTAACTAATTGTCTAAATCTTTTTTAAAATTTAGAACACTGAATCACTGGAGTTGTTAATAAACCCATTTTAAAAACACATTTTAAAACATATTTTGAAACACATTTTTTAAAACACATTTTAGAACCACTGAGATACATTTGTTAAATGCACGCAATATTGGTAAGATTATATAGGTTTAGGTTACATTTATATTACATCTAAAGATATATATATTATATGAATCATATTTAATCACTTATTCATTAAATCATTTTCAACGTGTAAACAGATATAGCGTATATATATATATATATATATATATATATATAAACATTCTTAAAACCTATAAATATTTATTAACTGTTTGTTAAAATATTCTAAAATATTTATTCTAAAAAATTTAATTTTATATTTTTTACTAAATGTGAATATAAATATTAATATTTATCTCATTAAATATAATAGTGAACAAATAAATAGGTAAATAAATAAGTAGATAAATACATAAATAGATGCAGATGAATGAACAAGTAAATAAAAACAGGCAAGTAAATGACAACATAGTTAATATATGTATATGTAAGGATGTTAACCCTCTATCTATACATGACAGCACTTACACCAGTGTAGGGAGGTAGGCAAAACACCAATAAATATCCAAGGATTCCAAAAGCGTTTATTAACGAAGGTAAAATCCACAATAAAAATGTTTTCATCCACAATATGACTTCTTCAGATACAATTTAAACTGATATTCCAAGTGTTTATATACAAAAGTGTGTTTCCAATCATTCAATTGACAATCATTAATTGTCTGATGTTTAAAGAAACATTGGCCAAAGAAAATATATATATTTAAATTGCAGTGTATCAAACAAAACCTTAAAACATAACTGATAATTAGACGATATTAAGAACAATATATAAAATATAAAAAATATATTGTTTTTTAAAATTATGGTATATAGCACCAGGAAATATATGAATTGTAAAACTAATTCAAGTCTTTTTAAATACAGCAAGCCTTCAGCTTTAATAAAGGTTTAATAGAAGTATATTCATTTAAACCTGGTTCCCTATAAGACTCCAGTGAAATCTGCCAGTAAGTTTCTCTAGTTTCTAGCTTAATTTCCCAAGGTCCACCTCTGTGATCCTTGGCTACAGTTTCCAATACATAAAACCGGTATTTGGCAGTGGGACATATGGTGAGATGTCTATAAAGAGCATTCTTAGAATTTTGTTTTTGCATCTCATAAGTATGCTCATATATCCTCCTCTTTAGGGTACGTTCTGTTTTGCCCACATAGAAAGCGGGGCATATTAAACAGATAGCCAAATAGACCACCCCCTGGCTGTTGCAGTTAGAAAATCGTGTGGACCTAATAAGTTTGTTTCTAGCTACAAGAAAAAGCTCCTCTTGATGAATCACATACTGGCATTGCGTACAGGAACCACATCTATAAGTGCCTGGGCATTTGTTGGAATTGTTATGTGAATAAGAATGTTGTTCCAGCAGGTTTTTAATATTTCTACCTCTTTTGAAAACTGTCCTCACATTCTTATCACTAAGGCGTTCCAGGTCTGTAATTTCCCTGAAGTTGTCCCATTCATTTTTTATAATATTCCTAATTGCTCCTGAATTGGCACTGTACTCTGTTATGAAAGCTTTGTTAAAATCTATATTAGATTCAGAGTTGACAATATTATAGGATGTATCCCCTGTACCTAAAATGGGCTTATACCTTTCTTGTCTACCTAAATCCACTTCATCTCTAACATGGGAAATAAATTCATGTGGGTAACCTCTTTCTAAAAACATATGAAATAATTTATGACATTCTAACTTATAATCTTGTTCCTCTGATGTCATGCGAGATAGTCTGACTAGTTGTCCCTTAACTATACCTCTCTTTTGATGTAGCGGATGACTACTGTTGAAATGTATGTAGCTATTAGAAAAAGTAGGTTTCCTGTAAATATTGGATCTAAATTTTCCTGTGTCTATACTTAATAGAACATCCAAATATTCTACCCTTCCTTCCTGTATTTGATGAGTAAATGATAAGAAGGAGGTAGTGGACGCTAAGTACTCCATGAAATTAGTAATAATATGGTCAGGGCCTGTCCAAAAAATGCAAATGTCGTCCAGGAATCTAAAGTATGCCACCCAGTGTTGGTTGAAATCACTGTTTAATACATATTTGTTTTCCCAGACTGACAGGATGATATCAGCATATGTAGGGGCACAATTTGCCCCCATTGCGACCCCCGTAGTCTGTTTGTAATATTCACCTGAAAAGTATAAAAAATTGTTTTTTAAAACCAATTCTATGAGTTCCAAAATCAGGAAAATTTCATTGGCACATGCCTTCGGACAAGATGTTAAAGCTTCTTCTAGCCATGTAAGTCCGGTCTCATGTGGTATAACAGAAAACAAGTCCACTACATCTATAGTTAGAAATTTTAAGTTAGGGACTAATAGATCCGGGGTGACTTTTTTCAAAAATTCCCAAGAATCTTTTAATAAATGATTTGCTTTAGGCCAGAGGTTCTTAAACTTCCAGTCAAGGAATTTAGAGAGGGGTGAAATCTTAGAACCCTGAGCTGCTACAATGGGTCTGAGGGGAGGATCCAGTATATTCTTGTGTATCTTTGGTACCCCGAATATAGAAGGCACTCTGGGGTGGGTATTATCCAAATAAGTATAAGTACTGAAATCAATGACATTTTGATCAAATAAATCCTTGAGTGCCATATTGATTTTCTGATGGGCAATGTTGATTTCATTGAGAGACACAGCTGTATATCGATTATCATTGTTCAAAAGGGCAAGCATTTTGCCATCGTATATGATCTTATCCATAATAACTGTACCTACCCCCTTATCTGGCTCCATAACCCTGATGTTGGGGTTGTGGCCCAATTCATACAACAAAGAGCTTTCTGAGGTAGTCAGATTATCTTGATATCCACACTTTCTGGAATAATTTCTAATTTTTAATTCCATTCTATTCTCTAGATTCCTTAGTTGTGGATGTAGGGGTGGGTTGTATGTGCTGGGCCTTTTATATTTTCTTTGGTCAATGTTTCTTTAAACAGACAATTAATGATTGTCAATTGAATGATTGGAAACGCACTTTTGTATATAAACACTTGGAATATCAGTTTAAATTGTATCTGAAGAAGTCATATTGTGGACGAAAACGTTTTTATTGTGGATTTTACCTTCGTTAATAAACGCTTTTGGAATCCTTGGATATTTATTGGTGTTTTGCCTACCTCCCTACACTGGTGTAAGTGCTGTCTTGTTTGAAAATTACCAGCGTTTGGCTTCTTTTTTCTCTCTGTTTCGATATGGAAGCCTCTGTGGGGGAAGCCAGATCTACCGATATCCAGGAGCCTAATTTTCGCTCAGAAGTGGGCGAAATGCGTAAGCTGACAGGTCAGCTTAGTCAGCTGATAGACATTCTCTTACCTCTGGGAAAGGGGTTACAAAGTATACTTACTGGCCCTAATATCCATTGTGGGACTAAAGACAATATTATGGACAACAACACTGGAGCTTTGCCTTCCAATGGAATGCATTCTACTTCCAGTAACGGAAACGCTTTGCATTCTACAGACTTTCGTAGAACGCCTATTGCCTTGCGTTCTGAACAGGGAGATTTGCCTCCTTCATCAGAGAACAATCCTGCTGCTAGTACACCTCCTTCCAGCTTCGATACTTGGTACAAGGTGGTACCTTCCTTTAATTTTCGGGAGGATCAATGTAAAACCTTAGAAAACAACAAAACATTCGGAGAATCCATGATGGCGCTAGAGACTTCATTACACAGGTACAGGGGTTTAATTCTTGATAATATGTACCTTAATGAACGTCTCAGGAAGCGCATAGTACCTAAAGGACTACGGGTATGTAAATACCCTAATAACGTGGCTGTTGGAAGTGAATTTCATACTGAATTAATAGCAGCTTTTGATAAATGCGGTTTGGACATTGTGCTTGCTATTGTACATCAAAATGAAAGAGACATTGTTTCACTTAACATTGACATAGAAAAATACAATCAAGCCATTGTCACTGATTTATTATTTAATGTGGATATGCACAAAAAGAAATATTATGACATAAGAAAACAGGTTGATTCTAAATGTGGAGATATACTGACTAGAAAATACAAAAAACTAGACAGGGATATTAGAGAATATCAGGACGGGTGTCATTACCCTAACTCTCCCAACAATCACAGATATGCCTACAAACGTCCTAACCTTGTAATTAATACAGAACAAGGTCCTAGTCCAGTAGACTTGGAAGATGAGAGGGGTTATGAATGTAAGATGGAGCCCTTACCTAGGAGGTCAGAAAGAATTCGTAACCAACGCAATTCTAATAATGAAGATCATTTTTTGCCGGAACATCACCCCCACAAGGGGAGGGGGAGGGGAGGTCAGAACAGGAATCTGTATCAGAACAACTTTCAACCCTGGCAATAAGCACTATATGTATACCATCTATACATAGTGATGAAAACAATCTGGTATTCACTAGGGATGGGTATTCCATTTACAATTATAGTAATTTAGAAATAGACACTTTTTTTCAACTTTTGACAAAAGGGTTTAAATTTATACCTCAGAGACACAGCAACATTACTAATGTTATTATGGAGTTAAAACTTTTTATTAGAAAACTGAACTTAGAAAACTTATTAGGTACAGGACATTTTGAACAGCCTCTCACCCTTAAAAGGCCCAGCACATACAACCCACCCCTACATCCATAACTAAGGAATCTAGAGAATAGAATGGAATTAAAAATTAGAAATTATTCCAGAAAGTGTGGATATCAAGATAATCGGACTACCTCAGAAAGCTCTTTGTTGTATGAATTGGGCCACAACCCCAACATCAGGGTTATGGAGCCAGATAAGGGGGGAGGTACAGTTATTATGGATAAGATCATATACGATGGCAAAATGCTTGCCCTTTTGAACAATGATAATCGATATACAGCTGTGTCTCTCAATGAAATCAACATTGCCCATCAGAAAATCAATATGGCACTCAAGGATTTATTTGATCAAAATGTCATTGATTTCAGTACTTATACTTATTTGGATAATACCCACCCCAGAGTGCCTTCTATATTCGGGGTACCAAAGATACACAAGAATATACTGGATCCTCCCCTCAAACCCATTGTAGCAGCTCAGGGTTCTAAGATTTCACCCCTCTCTAAATTCCTTGACTGGAAGTTTAAGAACCTCTGGCCTAAAGCAAATCATTTATTAAAAGATTCTTGGGAATTTTTGAAAAAAGTCACCCCGGATCTATTAGTCCCTAACTTAAAATTTCTAACTATAGATGTAGTGGACTTGTTTTCTGTTATACCACATGAGACCGGACTTACATGGCTAGAAGAAGCTTTAACATCTTGTCCGAAGGCATGTGCAAATGAAATTTTCCTGATTTTGGAACTCATGGAATTGGTTTTAAAAAACAATTTTTTATACTTTTTAGGTGAATATTACAAACAGACTACGGGGGTCGCAATGGGGGCAAATTGTGCCCCTACATATGCTGATATCATCCTGTCAGTCTGGGAAAACAAATATGTATTAAACAGTGATTTCAACCAACACTGGGTGGCATACTTTAGATTCCTGGACGACATTTGCATTTTTTGGACAGGCCCTGACCATATTATTACTAATTTCATGGAGTACTTAGCGTCCACTACCTCCTTCTTATCATTTACTCGTCAAATACAGAAAGGAAGGGTAGAATATTTGGATGTTCTATTAAGTATAGACACAGGAAAATTTAGATCCAATATTTACAGGAAACCTACTTTTTCTAATAGCTACATACATTTCAACAGTAGTCATCCACTACATCAAAAGAGAGGCATAGTTAAGGGACAACTAGTCACACTATCTCGCATGACATCAGAGGAACAAGATTATAAGTTAGAATGTCATAAATTATTTCATATGTTTTTAGAAAGAGGTTACCCACATGAATTTATTTCCCATGTTAGAGATGAAGTGGATTTAGGTAGACAAGAAAGGTATAAGCCCATTTTAGGTACAGGGGATACATCCTATAATATTGTCAACTCTGAATCTAATATAGATTTTAACAAAGCTTTCATAACAGAGTACAGTGCCAATTCAGGAGCAATTAGGAATATTATAAAAAATGAATGGGACAACTTCAGGGAAATTACAGACCTGAACGCCTTAGTGATAAGAATGTGAGGACAGTTTTCAAAAGAGGTAGAAATATTAAAAACCTGCATAATTTCAACAAACGCCCAGGCACTTATAGATGTGGTTCCTGTACGCAATGCCAGTATGTGATTCATCAAGAGGAGCTTTTTCTTGTAGCTAGAAACAAACTTATTAGGTCCACACGATTTTCTAACTGCAACAGCCAGGGGGTGGTCTATTTGGCTATCTGTTTAATATGCCCCGCTTTCTATGTGGGCAAAACAGAACGTACCCTAAAGAGGAGGATATATGAGCATACTTATGAGATGCAAAAACAAAATTCTAAGAATGCTCTTTATAGACATCTCACCATATGTCCCACTGCCAAATACCGGTTTTATGTATTGGAAACTGTAGCCAAGGATCACAGAGGTGGACCTTGGGAAATTAAGCTAGAAACTAGAGAAACTTACTGGCAGATTTCGGAAACCAGGTTTAAATGAATATACTTCTATTAAACCTTTATTAAAGCTGAAGGCTTGCTGTATTTAAAAAGACTTGAATTAGTTTTACAATTCATATATTTCCTGGTGCTATATACCATAATTTTAAAAAACAATATATTTTTTATATTTTATATATTGTTCTTAATATAGTCTAATTATCAGTTATGTTTTAAGGTTTTGTATGATACACTGCAATTTAAATATATATATTTTCTTTGGCCAATGTTTCTTTAAACATCAGACAATTAATGATTGTCAATTGAATGATTGGACACACTTTTGTATATAAACACTTGGAATATCAGTTTAAATTGTATCTGAAGAAGTCATATTGTGGACGAAAACATTTTTATTGCGGATTTTACCTTCGTTAATAAACGCTTTTGGAATCCTTGGATATTTATTGGTGTTTTGCCTACCTCCCTACACTGGTGTAAGTGCTGTCTTGTTTGAAAATTACCAGCGTTTGGCTTCTTTTTTCCCTCCATCTATACATCCTACCATCTAATATAGGTTTAATGCAAATGCTCTGATTTAAACCTGGGTGTAAGTGTGCTCCTAACCTAAAAATCCATGTTAATTCAATACTGGCTAAGGCATTCATATTGTCACCCCATCTTTTGTTCAAACCTACCAACTGCAGTATTTTAAATTTAAAGCCATGTTCTCTAAATTCATTGACATGTCTAGCCAGGACATTCTGGTCATTATTCTTCTTTATATCGTAAATGTGGTTATAAATCCTCTGTTTGAACTTCCTTTTTGTCAGCCCCACATAAAAAGCATCACATTTTGTGCACGTTGCTAAGTATATTAGATTCATGGAATCACAGGTTGCATAAAATTTTGGTTTAATCATAATATTCATTTTGGGATGTCTATATATCTGTGCATCACTAATATATTGGCACATTTTGCATTTCCTGCAAGGGAAGCTGCCCACATTCTCAATGTAATCTTGTTCATAATGTGTAACTTTATTTTCTTTGAAACACAGTAGTTGCTTAAGATTTGGGGAATTCTTATATGCAAATGTTGGTCTCTCACCCACAATCTTTTTAACAACTTCATCCATAATTAAAATCTTCCAATTCTGTGTTATAATATTCTTCAAATCAAAATTATCATTTGTATATTGCATAGTGTAGGAAATTCTATTGTCTTTCTTAGTTGATCTAAAACTTTTAGTGGTACGATAGCTAGTTGCCACCTTATGTTGTTCTTCTATATCATCTTTATAATCATTCATTGTCAGGACATCCCTCCTCATATTACGTACTAATTTTTCATTATACCCTCTTGATAAGAATAAGTTTTCCATATTCTCTGCTTCCTTACTTAAAGTATCATCATTATCACATAATCTTTTGATCCTAATATACTGGCTCTTAACAATGCCCGGGAAGACATGTCTAGGATGCATACTATTGTAATGCAGTAGCGTATTTTTCCAACATGGCTTTCTATACAAAGTGGTTTCTAAACGATTTCCATTCGTAATAAGATTAATATCTAAAAAACTAATCTGGGTATTAGACCATTCCATGGTAAACTTTAAGAATTCAGTAGTAGATTCTAGGTATACTAAGAAATCTTTAAACTCATCGTGAGTCCCTTCCCAAATAATCAGAACGTCGTCTACAAATCTTCTATACATTCTGACCTTCCTCTGGTAAACACTACTATTAAACAAATAATTTTTCTCCCAGTTAAAAACTACAAGATTAGCATAAGTATTGGCAACGGGGGTGCCCATGGCAACACCCCATTGCTGCAAATAGTACTTGTCTGCAAACATGAACACATTATTTTCAAGAACCATCTCTAAAAGGTGGCATAATAAAATCTGTTCATTTGTGTTAAAATCAGTGTCAATGTTTAGTAGTTCCCTCATGGCTTGCATGCCATATCCATTTGGTATGCTGGTAAAAAGATTCTTGACATCAAGGGTTACCAAAATGCATTGTTCTAATGTGAGTGTATGTTCTAAATTAAGACTTTTAATATCATTTAACAGGTGATAAGTATCCTTAAGAATGGTAGGAATTGAGTCAACTATGGGTCTTAACGTTGACTCTAAGTACACAGATATGTTAGAGGTAACCCAACCCCTACCTGAAACTATGGGTCGCATTGGAAGTGGAAATGCTTTTTTATGTACCTTAGGCAATCCTTTCATTCAGGGAATCAATGGTAAATCCACATTCAAAAAATCATATATTTCTTTATCAATTTGTCTGCACATTAAGAGGTCATAAATATTGTCATGTACAGTCTGTATGATCTTAGTTACGTCAGTAGCAGCCAAGACACAGTAAGTCTTTGTATCATTTAATAACTTATACATACTTTCCATGTAATCAGGCATGTTCATGAGTACTATAACCCCCCCCCCCTTTATCAGCTGGTTTTATAGTTAGCATAACATCACCTTTTAGCTTCGTTAAGAGAGGCAACTTCCAAACTGGTCATATTGTAAAACCTGTTCCTCTTTCTATCGCCTCCCGAATAGTATCTATAAAAATCACTTTCACACATTTTAGTAAAGCAATCAACACTGTTCGGTATAGGGGGAATAAAATTACTTTTATTTCTTAATTTATGTGCACTCCCAGTATCAAACAATGTCGTGTTACTATTGAAATAGGCTTTCAATGCAACTAGTCGACCAATCGCAAATCAGTTAGTACATCATTAACCTTACTAGATTGCGAGGGTATGAATCCCAGTCCTTTGTTTAAAACAGCCATATCAGTCTCATTAATGTTACTATTAGAAAAATCAAACACTAAACAATTCAGTTCCTTGTGTTTTTTCTCTGTCCATACCTCTCTTCCGAGAATTTTCTCTTCCTCGGACCTTTGCTTAGCGAACGGCCTCTCACATAGTTCGTTTGTTTTATGGGGTATGGTAAAAAAAAACGTTTTTCCTCAACATTAATGATTTTAGGGCGAACGATGGGCTCCATATCTTTGAAAGCCCCTCCAGGTGCCTGTTGGTTGGGAGGTGGTGTGTATGTATCTGTGATGACATCCGTTGCACTAGAAATATTAGAAGGAAGTTTTTCGTTAGAGGCAATGCCAGAAGTTCTTTCTACCTCATTCCGCTCCTTATTTCGACCAGGTCGGTCCAACGCATGTGTTGTTGGTGTCATGACATCATGCGCTCCTCCTTCCATAACCACGGTTGCGTCTGAATGTATACCATATTGTGTTCTTGGCCAAACAAAGATATTACCTAAATAGAAGTCATTATGGTCCCTACAGAATTTCTGTTGCTTGACCAATTTTAGTTTTTCACTGTAGATATTTATTTGAGAGTGAACGCTATCTAGTTTCCTCATATAAAAATTAGAGGTAAAGCACTCAAAGATCTTTTCTAAGTGTCTCCACTTTTTTCTGTAGTTCCAATTCTATTGGTAAAAAATACTCAAGTAATAAATTAATGTAGCTGAAACCAATATTAATGTTCAGGTCTTGCCACTTTTTAAGTAAAGTGGGATGTTGTTCGCCATATGTCGGCATACATAGCACTCGCATACCTCATGGTATTACCTTGAAGTGTATGCAAGCCTCTAAATGTTTACGTTGCCAGGAATACCGTTGCAGTTTATACATATCATTCTCAAGCTGCTTTAGTAATGTATTAAATTCAGCCAAATTGTCAGTATCATTAGAAGATGATGACACTTCAGTAGGTACCTGTAGATCCAAGGATAGTAAGGGATTATCTCGTTGGAAAATGAGATTCTCCCAGGCACGCTGATTATCCCTTGTCACCGGGTTGTAGTCGAGTTCTACTGGCATCCCCTCCATGGTGTGGAACCTCCGGTAAAGTAATGTGAAAGAAAAATAAACGAAAATACCGGAAAGTCCCAATGGAATCCTCCAGTCAAACGAAAGAACAATAGTAGCAAAATACACTGCAAGATTCAACACCCAGAGAAAATGAAGGAATCTTCAATAATCCATATACGAACTTCTTTATTAGAACAGACAGACAAGCGCTTTCACGCACCAAAGTGCGCTTCTTCAGATCTTCACATACAACTACAGTTTACCAAGGGTATATATATACCTAGTCAATTGTAACTAATTTATCAATTAGTGCTCAATTCATCAATTATAGTTAAAATTAACTAATTGTCTAAATCTTTTTTAAAATTTAGAACACTGAATCACTGAAGGAGTTAATAAACTTTTAGTTATGTACTCACCATAACTTCAGATGTTTGGGATCCATCTCGCCTACATTCTGAATGATGGGTTCGGAGCCGATCCCTCGGCTCCGACTCGGCACGCTTATGCCAAAGAGCGAAGTCTCTTATTGGCTGAGCTTACTATATCCCAGGATGCACCACTGCCAGTCCCCCAGATCTAGTTTGTCCACATACATGCACACATGCATACCCTGCTTATATAACATCGTCAGATGAAACAAGATAAAAACAGTGGAGCTCAAAACCGTTCCATCTCTTCTGATCTGCAAGGCAGGGGGAAGGCGGGTGGGTATCAGGAATGTAGGCGAGATGGATCCCAAACATCTGAAGTTATGGTGAGTACATAACTAAAAGATGTTATGTGATCCTATCTCGCCTACATTCTGAATGATGGGACAGCGTCCTAGCACCTGAATCCTGGGTGGCTCACTGGAAAACACTCCTGAGTACCGTGGAACCAAATGATGCTCGTCCTTTAGATGCCACATCCAATTTGTAATGGGAAATGAAAGTGTGCGGGTTGGACCAAGTAGCCGCAGCACAAATTTCCGAAATAGCGAGCTTGGAATGAAAGGCTATAGAAGTAGCCATAGCTCTGGTAGAATGAGCTTTGATAGATGATGTAAGATGTTTATTCGAAGAAGAATAGGCCTGAGTTATGCAATCTCTGATCCATTTTGAGATTGTAGCTTTTGTAATGGTCTGGCCCAATTTATTATCTGAGAAGGACACAAACAACTGGTCTGACTTACGAAGTTGTCGAGTCCTGTCTAAATAGAAGCGTAATTGTCTGTGAACATCCAATTTATGGAGAGTATATTCTGCTTCATTAGAGAATTTTGGAAAGAAAACTGGTAGCTCTAGAGATTGTTGAAGACAGAAACTAGAACAGACTTTGGGGACAAAGGATGGATTAGGCCTAAGTGATACTCTATCCTTGTGGAAAATCAAGTACGGTGGTTTAATAGACAGGGCTTGAAGCTCTGAGACTCTCCTTGCAGAGGTAATAGCCACTAAGAATGCCGTTTTCCAAGACAGATATTTTAATTCGCATGTAGCAGCCGGTTCAAAAGGGGAGTTGTTAATGCCCGAAGCACCAAATCAAGATCCCACGGAGGTGCATGATGAAAAACTGGTGGTCTTAACAGACTGGCACCTTTAATGAAGTTTTACATAGACTGCTGCTCATCAAAGGAGGATCCGTGGATTCATGGAATTTCGAGATAGCAGCTAGTTGGACTTTAATAGTTGAGACAGAAGATCCCTGATTAAACAGGGATGTTAAGAATTTCAAAACCTCTGGGACAGGAGCAGTGATAGGGTCTAAGCCGTTGAGTTGAGCCCAGATAGCAAACCTCTTCCACTTACTGAGGTACAATTTGTTAGTGGTGGGTTTGTGGGGCGAAGATAAAATGTGAACAACTTCCGGGTCTAGTGTGTGCCTTCTAACTAAGGTTGGAAGTGGAGGAGCCAAGCTGTCAATTTTAGAGATTGAAGGGACTGATGCCAATGTCCCGACTGATGGATTAGCAAATCCGGGATCAGGTCCAAGGTCCACGGATCGTCCACTGCATGCTTTTTCAGGTAAGGAAACCATATCTGACGAGGCCAGTATGGGGCAATCAGAATCATTGAAGACCCCAGTTGAGAAGCTTTTGAATAACTTTTGGAAGGAGTGGAATTGGAGGAAAGGCATAAAGTAGCCCTGTTGGCCAAGGTTGTGCTAGAGCATCCATGGCTGGTACTTCCTGATGTGGAATCAAGGAGAAGAACTTCTGGCACTTGGTGTTTTGTGGCGTTGCAAATAGGTCGCAGCACGGTCCCCATCTCTTGAAAACCTGAGCTGCTACTGTGCGGTTTAGAGACCATTCGTGAGGAGATAGAATTGTCCTGCTTAATTTGTCCGCCAATACATTTGATTTTCGGGATGTGGGTCGCTACCAAGAAGCGGTTGGTAGCTACAGCCCATTCCCACACTCTCATGGCCTCTCTGCAAAGGGGATACGATCTGGTCCCTCCTTGTTTGTTCAGATACCAAACCACCGACATGTTGTCTGTGTGGATGGCGATGATGCCTTGTGGAAGAAACTTGTGTAAGGCCTGTAGGGATAGAAGTACAGCCCTCATCTCCAACACGTTGATGTGGAGAAGAGCTTTGTCCGGGAGCCAGGAGCCCTGAACTAGCCTGCCCAGACAATGCCCCCCCCACCCTATCTGGGAGGCATCTGTCGTCAGGGTAACTACTGGAGGGGGGAGAACAAAGGGTTTTCCCTGATCCAAGTTGGATGTCTGAAGCCACCAGCGAAGGTCCCTTTGCATATTTCCGTAATCATGATGTGATGATTGAGGGGAAGATCCTGAAAGGACCATTGAGTTGACAAGAGCCACTGAAGAATCCTCATGTGTAATCTTGCTAGGGGAACTAAAAGAACCGTGGCAGACATTGAGCCTAAAACCTGTAGGACCATCCTGGCTGGGGCTTTGGATCTCGAGATCAGAGCTTGAACTTGGCCCTGTAAGATTCGGATCCTTTCGGCAGGAAGAAAGACTCATCAATCTTGAGTCTATCTCTGCCCCTATAAACTTTATGCGTTGAGAGGGCAGCAAGACAGACTTTGACCAATTGAATGTAATCCCTAGGGAAACACCCAGGAAGAAGGTGGCATTGAGGTTGTCCATTAGTAGATGCCTGGAGGTGGCAGTCAGGAGCCAGTCGTCGAGATAGGGAAACACTTGGAATCCAAGACTTCTCAGGTGAGCCGTCACTACTGCCAAACACTTGGTGAACACCCTGGGGGCTGTGGTGAGACCAAAGGGCAGAGCACAAAATTGGTAATGACTGACTCCCAGGCTGAAGCGCAGATACCTTCTGGACGCCTGATGTATCGGTATGTGATAATAGGCGTCCTTGAGGTCTATGGAGCACATCCAAACATCCTTCTCCAACAACGGGAGTATGGGTTATAATGTGACCATTCGGAATCTGGATTTAGACGGATTGGTTCAGTCTGCTGAGATCCAATATTGGTCTCAGGTCCCCTGTCTTTGGCACTAAAAGAACCTGGAGTAATTTCCTGATCCGATCTGGTCTGTGGGGACCGGTTGGATGACTCCTTTTCTAGCAGCTTTAAAGCTTCTGCGGCTGCTATTTCCCTTTGACTGGGTGGTGGGTCCGGGATTCTCTTGGACGGAGGGGTGAGTCTTTGAATGGGATGGTGTAACCTCCGGCAATGATCCGAAGCACCCATCTGTCCTGAGTGATTGACTCCCAGGCTTCTAGGTGCTTGGCAAGACGACACCCGACTGGCTCCGGAGCAGCACAGCCGGGCAATCCCTCATGTCGTGTGGGAGGCTGAAGAGCCACGAAAGGACTCGCGGTCTCCAGAATTGCGGGGCCCTCTGCCGCCTCTGGGACGGCGTCTCCCTGAAAAATTTCCCGCCCTCTGCCTCTGGGCGGGGAATCTTCCTGCTGTTGGAAGAAAAACTTGCGAGATTTTGAACCACATTTTCCCTCCTTTGGCCTTGGGGTAAGGCCGAAAGGGAGTGGAATAACGGGCCCCTACGGCAGATAACGTTTTTCCCTCTTGCTCACAGCAGGTAAGGGTGTCTTTCACCTTGGGTCCAAACAGTGAGGACCCGTCAAAGGGAGCATCGGCGAAGGAAGACTTGAAGGCCTCCGCAAACTGACACAAGCGGAGCCAGGCTTGTCTACGTAGAGCCACGCCTGTGCCTGCCGCTCTACCCGCCCCTTCGGCCGCATAGGAAATGAGCCTCATGGACGAGTTAGAAATTGACGTAAGGATAGCCAACTGAGAGCTAACCGACTGGGCTAGCTGCTCAGGTAGGTTACCCGAGAGGGAATCTGACAACTCCTTGACCAGGTCCCTCTGAAGCCTTGTAAAATGTGCCAAATAGTTCAGAGACCTTAAGGTAAAGGCCGCTGAAGTCAGGGTGCGCTTCCCGTACCTATCCATACTCCTAGACTCCTTATTAGGAGGATGGATAGACGTTGAAGCCTCTGCCACGTCCTGTTGTGTAGCAGATGCCACCACCATGGCATCTACAGCCACGCCTTTAGTAAGGAACTCCTTCTCGGGGGGAGCAGATAAGAATTTATTTGGACGAGAAGGGACTGGTTCCACAGTATCTGGATGTTCCCACGCCCTTCGACAAACTAAATCCAGAAGCTCGTCGAAGGGCGGAGACACCCAGGACGCGGAGGGCTGAGCCCCAAAGGCCTTGAAGAGCACTGATTCGTCAGCAGAGGGGGGTTTGGATATCCAGCCTCGTTGTTTGAGGATCTCTAAGATGTCCGCAAATGAGACATCATCCGAGGGCGACTTGGGACCCCTCCGCATCATCCATATCAGTGTCCGATGTAATAGACTCGGGAGTCCACGTGCTTCCTCTTGCACGATCTCTTCCTTGGGGTTCCTCTGAAGATAACTCCGAAAAACCCTCAGGAGGAGGGAACCCCACTGGGGTAACCTCAGGCCTCGGGCTCCGCTGGTTACGGACAGGGAACTGCCAAAGACCCAGTCTCCACGCCCAGGAAGGTGCTGGTAAAACCGGGAGATGGCGAAGAGGACTTGGCCAAGGCACTCCTCATGGCCCTGAAAGCCGGACCCCAGAATCCTGGGAGTGTCCGGACTCGAGCCGTGATAGCCGGCGGAGTCCCGCAGAAGCACCGAGGGGAGGCTCGGAACCAGCATAGGTCCCAAAACATCACCCCGGGTCCAGCCGAAGAAGTCCAGCGTACTAAACTCGGACCCGAGGCCGGGTTGGAGTAAGGGTCGGAGCCGACCCTAAAATCTCCACCGGCTCCAACAGCACCTGCTCCGGCGGGCAGGCGGTCGGAGGAGGAATGGCAACGGGTGGGCCAAGGTCATCGGCTCCGAAACCAGCTGGGTCGGAACCGAAACAAATTTTGGAAGACTGGGGACTGGAACAGTCTTTGGAGCACCCTGTCGATATCAGAATCCGACATCCTCGAAGACCGAGAGGAAACAGAACGGGTTCGAAGGCCTCTCCATCGGCCCCAAAGGGCTAGGGGACCCGGCTCGAGGCGACTCGATGAGTATCGGCGCCGAGGAATACTCACAGCAGATTCCATCGGTGCCGAGGTAGACTTGGCGCCGAGGAGGAAGTGTCTGAGCGGGCGACCCTTGTCGGCTCCGAGAGCAGCGGAGCCAGAAGGTGACCCGCCTCGATGCCCCAGCCATCGGCTCCGAAGCCATAGGAGTCGACACTGGTGGCATCGAGGCAGACCGTTCAACCTCGGCTCCGAAGTCTTTGGAAGGAGAGGCCTGCCTAAGTTTCTTGGCAGTCGGATCCGGCGGACTGGTCGGAACCAAGCCCTTTTCTTTGGCGGGCGGAGAGGATGCCAAGGCTTCTTCAAAGGAGGGTTTGACTAACCCCTTAAGAATCAATTTATTTTTCCTCTCCTGGAGGACCCTTGAGGAAAAAGCATGACATACACTACATGACTCCTGTAAGTGCTTTGCCCCGAGACAATATACACAGAGCGAATGATCGTCTGTGATAGACATTTTAAACCCACATTTCGAACATTTTTTAAAGCCCGAAGGCCTAGGGGTTTGAGACATGATGTTATACAATTCAAGTAACACACAGAAGAGTAAACAAACTAAATTTCACTGATAATAAAGCTATGCTTACAGTAATAGCTTAATATAACACTCCTGAACAAAGTATAGGGAACTCTAAACTAACTAAGGTATTACTAGAGACCCTGTATTGAAGGTTGACAGTCCGGAAAGGCCCTGGATGGAGGGCGAAAACAAACTCAACCCAATCACACACAACAATTTTCAATCCAAAGCACACAAAGTTAGCGATAGCTGTTAAAACAGCTTTTGGTAGCAAAACAGCAAAAACTGACAGAAAGTTAGTTAATAAAACTACTCAGCCCAGCCAGCTCGAGACCACGTCTTGGGAAGCGGCAAAGCGAGATCTGGGGACTGGCAGTGGTGCATCCTGGGATATAGTAAGCTCAGCCAATAAGAGACTTCGCTCTTTGGCATAAGCGTGAGCCGAGGGATCGGCTCCGAACCCATCATTCAGAATGTAGGCGAGATAGGATCACATAACATCCCATTTTAAAAACACATTTTAAAACACATTTTGAAACATTTTTTTAAAACACATTTTAGAACCACTGAGATACATTTGTTAAATGCACGCAATATTGGTAAGATTATTTTACATTGGAAGCAGCTGTGAATTAGTGTTATCTTCCTCTTTGCAAAAAAGACAATGGAAAACAGTTTCACACCTCTGTCTTGTTTACAGCAGCCCAAGCTCCTGACATCAGCAGAACTAATTACCCATATAAGAATTGTCAGCAGTACCAGACTACATATTTATTCTTGTTTGTAATAAATTTATTGCGGTATCTGTGGCTGGTCATATTTTATTTTTTTATCTTTGGTTTGTGGTTATATACTATTTGCATTCATGGCCACAGATCCACATTACAATTTGCCTCGTGTCCTGCGAGAAACTACTGTTGGATGGTTTCCTTAACTCTGCTCTAGACCGTAATGTGCAAGTAAATCATGGGGCCGTGAATGGTTCTACAGCCACTGTTACATGGGATAAATGGGAGCAGGATAGAAATAAACGTGGTCAGAATCCATTCGATACAGTCGGAAGGAAACTGCCTACTTCTATGTCGGAAGAAAGTAAGTCTCTTTTTGATCAGCTGGAGAAATTTATTTGGAGAGAGACATCTACCTTCAATATGTCTGGATTACAAAAATAGACTGAATTAGACATTACACCGAGGGGTCTAAGAGTTTTTAAGAGTTTTCAAAGACCCTACTCTATCCTTTGAGTTTCAAAATGCTGCTGATGTACAATTTCATAAGCGATGGGTAGCAGCAGCACATAGGTGTACATTAGAATGGGTGAATATCCTGTTGGATCGTGACAGGGTTAAACAACTTGAGTTGAAGGACCAAATCAAAAAACTGTGCAATACTATTTCATCAGGGACATATGCCCATGTACTTGATGCTTTCTTGAGTGATATGAACATTAAACTCAAGAATTATGAAACCGAACTGATAAATAGAAAGAAAAATTGCTTTGAGATCTCCATGATTATGAGAACAACAGGGCGTTTATTTCCAGAGCCAGTCGGAAGAAAGCTCGTCAGCATGTGAGATTTCAAAAGCAGGAAGATGGTTTGTACACATTCAACTCCTCATTTTCAGATGGACACTTTACATCGGGGGGAAGAAGAGCTGGATGTCCAAGAAGAGATCCTGCTTTACCACCTACACAACAAATTGAACGTTTCCAGCAAACTTTTCGGCATGTTAATAACAACTTCAGGGGAGGTAAACAGGGTACAAAAAGGACTCGCAAACAACAAGAATACTACCAAAGGGACTTTTATCCCTAGAGGGGATACAAAAGAGGTAAAATATAATTTCTTATCTGCTCAGGACAGCTATGTTGTTAATTTATCAGGACATGACTTGACTGACTGTGAAATGGTGGTTTTGAACCATGGTTTAAAATTCATTCCTACTGTATTCCCTAGAAACTATGATATTAAACGGGATGTATTTAAATTCAGTAGGAACTACATTTGAAGTATTTTTTTTAGTGACCATCATGCTGGAATTAATATAATTAATAATGAGGATAGTTGCAATACTTCGTATGAGAGTTTTTATACATGTGACTCTGATAGCTTACCCAAAGCTTATTGCAAATTAGATACACATAATGTTGGTATTAATAGTGATTTTCTACCACCTTTTTTGAATGAAGACGTAACCCAATGTTCTAATATGCTTAATTATGGGATTGAGGTTGCACTTTCCGATTTTAATAAAAACAGACATTTAGTTAATTGTAATATGACTGCTATGGAATGGAAAGCTCTTCAGAATCTTAGTAAAAAG
>NC_056746.1:141212999-141252738 GCF_019279795.1 Protopterus annectens
CAGACAGACAATAACCTGGACAACAACAGGAAAACTGGACTCCCTTTCTTAAGAGTGAATCTGAAGGGTCTATATCATATGAGCAAATCGCACAAATTATGAACGCTCATAATATCGAACGTACCAGAACTCGAAGTGCTTTTTCTGAGATTGCGGTACAGTGAAGAATGGGATATTTGCCCTTTTCTCACTGTAGTGCGATCTCGGAGCTGGATTATATATTTAGCGGGGCGTGTGGGGGGGGGGGCTGTAGGAAGTTCAAGGTCTGGTACGTTCGATATGAGCGTTCGCAATTTGAAAGCCAAAAACTATAAACCAATAACTTGCAGGCAAAGTTTATAGTCACTTAAAAAATGAAATCAACTGCAATAGAACAAAAAGGCAACAAAAGAAACTCATATGACAAAGGACCATCTATTGTTAAACAAAGCCATTATATAAGAAGGACAGCAAAGTATGGCATGAAGAAATTACAAAAAAAAACATCTGACAGTATCCAGCATTCTTGGATTATAAAGTACTTACAGATCTATAAGACACACACTTTATTGATCAATATCAAAAAGTGACTGATACAGTGCAAAAACACTTTACAACCTAGTCATGATAAATTATTATACCAGGGATAAAAATCCAAAGGAGGATACTTCAGGCTGATTCTTTGTCACCACTGCTGGTGAGCCAATAACCTGTTTAACAGATTAGGCTATGGTTGCAATTTAACTTCCAAAAAGCAATCTGGTTCAAACATGCATCAATTTTTTTTGTGGAGGACTTAATTACAGCTCCTCAGATAAGCATCTGAAACCACAACTACAAATGGTTAAAACTTTCTCAGATGATAAAAGAAAAACATTTGGTCTTCATAAATGTGCAAATACAACCATTTACAGCAGAAAAGATGAAACACCAAGAAAATATCAACCTGGGATAGGAATGCTACATAATGGAATTTCATCAACAGGATATGTATACATTTGGGAACAGATGAAGGGTCAGCAATAAAACATGAACAAATGAAAAAGTTTGCTAATGGGTAGGTTAGAAGACTAAAGCCAATAGTGAAAACTGCCTCGACATCTAGGAGTAAAGTTCAAGCGGTATATCTGTTTGTTCTTCCTGTTCTGGTCCAAAATAGCACTGGATCAGTTGAACAAA
The DNA here is from genome assembly GCF_019279795.1 of Protopterus annectens. Taxonomy (NCBI): domain Eukaryota; kingdom Metazoa; phylum Chordata; order Ceratodontiformes; family Protopteridae; genus Protopterus; species Protopterus annectens. Next base: position 141,214,158 of record NC_056746.1, read on the forward strand.
AAAGAAAAAAACAAGAAACGTGCTTCATTCTTATCAAATGATACATAAAAAACAGTGTCTGATAAGATTATATAACCAACATTCTGAAAAAAGATATGGGCCTCCTCAAAATTGACTATATGTATAGGTTTGTGATTGTGGGAATGTATTCATATTTGTTGACCTCGTCAGAAAAAACATAGTGAAAGTTCTAAAACATGAAGAAAAGTCTAAATTGACACCATTACCTAGACTTGCAGAAGTATTTTGCAAAGGAGGGTGAATGGAAATCAGACCAGAAGTAGATAAAAAAAAAAAAAAAATCATCTAGCAATAGAAAATGGCACAACACAACAGGAAGAACATAAACAAAGGAAAAGGAAAGAAAACTGGAAAACCCACAACTATAGTGACAAGTATAAAGAAGTGGAACAACCACATGTTGATCAAGATTTAACATATGAATGGTTAGGTAGAGGTGAACTTAAACCAAATGATAAAGGACTAATAACCCAGCCACTGGGGATGCACAAGCCAGCGCATTTCTTTGTGCTGGTCCCAAACCCGGATAAATGGGGATGGTTGCGTCAGGAAGGGCATCCTGCGCAAAACTTCGCCAAATATTTCATGCGGACAGCAGTAAATATTTACATACCGGATCAGTCAGGGCCGGGTTAACAACGACCGCCACCAGTACTGTTAGCCAACAGGGTGCTGGTGGAAATTGGGCTACTGTTGGCCGAAGGAGGAGAAGAGGCGGAAGGCATGGCTGAAGGCAGGAAGAGAGGAGAAAGGCTAGGACTGTAGTAGTGAGGGTCAGAACTTTGAATGTTGGCAGTATGACTGGTATAGGGAGAGAGCTAACTGATATGAGGGACAGAAGGAAGGTTGGTATATTGTGTGTGCAAGAGACCAGATGGAAGGGGAATAAGGCTAGGTGCATCAGAGGTGGGTTAAAATTATTTTATCATGGTGTGGATGGGAGGAGAAATGGCGTAGAAGTTATCCTGAAGGAATAGTATGCTAAGAGTGTTTTGGAGGTGAAAAGAGTGTTGGATAGAGTAATGTTTATGAAGTTGGAAATTGAGGGTGTAATGATGAATGTTGTTAGTGTATATGCTCCACAAGTTGGGTGTGTGATGGATGAGAATGAAAAATTTTGGAGTTAGCTGGATGAAGTGGTGTTGACTGTACCAAAGATCTTTAGTCGTGATTGGAGCAGATTTCAATGGGCATGTTGGTGAAGAGAAGAGAGGGGATGAGGAAGTGATGGGTAGGTATGGTGTTAAACAAAGGAATGCAGAAGGACAGATGCTAGTGGATTTTGCGAAAAGGATGAACATGGCTGTGGTAAATACATATTTTAACAAGAGGAAGGAGCATAGGGTTACATACAAGAGTGGAGGAAGATGCACACAGGTTGATTATATCTTATGTAAGAGGGCCAGTTTGAAGGAGATTGGAGACTGTAAAGTGGTGACCGGGGAAAGTGCAGTTAAGCAGCATAGGCTGGTGGTTTGTAGGATGACTTTGGTGATCAAGAAGAGGAGGAGTATGAGGGCAGCACCAAGGATCAAATGGCGGAAACTGAAAAAGGGTAATTGTGAGGTGGAGTTCAGGGATGACTTAAGACAGGCACGGGTGGCAGTGAAGAGCTACCAAATAGCTCAGTAACTACAGCAGAGCTAGTAAGGGAGACGGGCTAGAAAGGTGCTTGGTATGACATCTGGAAAGAGGAAGGACGACAAGGAGACATGGTGGTGGAATGAGGAAGTACAGGAGAGTATACAGAGAAAGAGGTTGGCAAAGAAGAAGTGCGATTGTCAGAGACATGAAGAAAGTAGACAGAAGTATAAGGAGATGAGGTGCATGGTAAAGAGAGAGGTGGCGAAGGCTAAAGATAAGGCATATGAAGAGTTGTATGAAAGGTTGGACACTAAGGAGAGAGAAAAGGATCTGGCTAGACAGAGGAACCGAGTTGGGAAAGATGTGCAGCAGGTAAAGGTGATAAAGGATAATGAGGGAAACATACTCACAAGCAAGGAGAGTGTGTTGAGCAGATGGAAAAAGTACTTTGAGGGGTTGATGAATGAATAGAATGAGAGGGAGAGAAGGATGGATGATGTGGGGATAGTGAATCATGAAGTGCAATGGATTAGCAAGGAGGAAGTAAGGATAGCTATGAAGAGGATGAAGAATGGAAAGGCTGTTGGTCCAGATGACATACCTGTGGAAGCATGGAGGCGTTTAGGTGAAAGCAGTGGAGTTTTTAACCAGATTGTTTAATGAAATCCTGGAAAGTGAGAGGATACCTGAGGAATGGAGAAAAAGTGTTTTGGTACCAATTTTTAAGAATAAGGGTGATGTGCAGAGCTGTAGTAACTACAGAGGGATTTAAGTGATCAGTCACAGCATGAAGTTATGGGAAAGAGTAGTGGAAGCTAGATTAAGAAGGGACGTGATGATTAGTGATCAGCAGTATGGTTTAATGCCGGGAAAGAGCACTACAGATGCGATGTTTGCTCTGAGAGTGTTGATGGAGAAGTACAGAGAAGGTCAGAAGGAGTTGCATTGTGTTTTTGTAGGCTTAGAGAAAGCATATGACAGGGTGCCTAGAGAGGAGTTATGGTATTGTATGAGGAAGTCAGGAGTGTCAGAGAAGTATGTAAGAGTGGTACAGGATATGTACGAGGGTAGTGTGACAGTGGTGAGGTCTGTGGTGGGAGTGATGGATGTGTTTAAGGTCAAGGTGGGATTACATCAAGTATCAGCTCTGAGCCCTTTCTTATTTGCAATGGTGATGGACAGGTTGACAGATGAGATCAGACATGAGTCCCCATGGACTATGATTGTTTGCAGATGACATTGTGATCTGTAGTGAGTGTAAGGAACAGGTGGAAAAGACCCTGGAGAGATGGAGATATGCTCTAGAGAGAAGTGGAATGAAGGTCGGCAGGACTAAGACAGAATATATGTGTGTGAATGAGAGGGAGGATAGAGGAATGGTGAGAATGCAGGGAGTAGAGGTGGCGAAGGTGGATGAGTTTAAGTACTTGGGATCAACAGTTCAGAGTAATGGTGAGTGTGGAAGAGAGGTGAAGAAGAGATAGGCAGGATTGAGTGGGTGGAGACGAGTGTCAGGAGTGATTTGTGACAGACGAGTACCTGCAAGAGTGAAAGGGAAGGTCTACAAGAGGGTAGTGAGACCAGCTATGTTATATGGGTTGGAGACAGTGGCACTGACAAAAGGCAGGAGTTTGAGCTGGATGTGGCAGAGTTAAAGATGTAAAGATGTTAAGATTTGCACTGGATGTGATGAGGGTGGACAGGATTAGGAATAAGTATATTGGGCGGCACATTGGTGCAGCGCTTAATGCTGTCGTCTCTCAGCAAGAGGTTCTCTGGTTCGATTCTCGGCTGGGGTGCCTTCTGTGTGGAGTTTGCATGTTCTCCCTGCGTTCACGTGGGTTTCCTCCCACATTCTAAAGACATGCTTCTGGAGCGTTTCTCCCCGGGCCTCCGCTAAAAACAGGATCTGTGGAACCTAGTCGGACTTTCCCGATCAAAAAATGTTAAATAAATTATAAATTAGAGGGTCAGCCCAGGTTGGAAGGTCTGGAGACAAAGCCAGAGAGGCACGATTACGTTGGTTTGGACATGTGCTAAGGAGGGAATGCTGAGTATATTGGGAAAAAGAAGCTAAGGATGAAGTTACCAGCTAACAGGAAAAGAGGAAGGCCTAAGATAAGGTTTATGGATGTGGTGAGAGAGGACATGCAGGTGGTTGGTGTGACAGAGCAAGATGCAGAGGACAGGAAGAAATGGAAACAGGTTATCCACTGTGGTGACCCCTAACGGGAACAGCCGAAAGAAGATGATGAATGACAGTTTACGATAACAGGCTACATACACATTAGTCTACAAGTCCAGTGGGAGATGCAGAGAGATGCAGATTCTGTAGTACAGAACTACAAAAAGTTGCACATCTTGTCACTGGAAATGATACACTTATGTCTTAGGGTCTATACACTGAAAGACAGAACAATGTGGTGAGACTATTGCATTGCAGATTGTATAAACACCACAACACACAGGTAGCCGAGAGCACTGGAAACAAACTACAACAAATTATCAAACATGAACATGTAGTGATGACACAAGGTCATCAGATAAGAAAGTAGAAAATAAAAGTTAAAGTAGTCAAAGAAAAAAGGGCAGAAGTATCAGTCACTGAAATAGCTACACACAAAAGGCAAAATACAGTGACATGCAAGCAGAAACTAGAGGAATATGGGATAAACACACCAAAGTATTTCTGAAAGTAATAGAAGCAACAGGGTTAATAAATAATTTTAAGTGCACTTAAATATGCTACTGATGCAGATAACTCTGTATGAACTGTAAGAAGAGGCAATTCTGTGTACATCTGCAGATGCTGAGAGCAGCACTTTTGGCAAAAAACAAACACAAAAGACTGAAGCAATACTAATTTCATGAACTCTAAATCATACCATGACTCATGAATGGGGTCCAGTCCGGACATAGTATTAGAAACCCAAAACATTTGGAAAAAATAAATCTGAAGATGTTGGCAATGAACAGTGAGGTTTAGTGGGTACAGCAGCAAAAGAAAGAAAAGAAAAAAAATGGCTAAAAACAAAAGATGTGAAATTTGCCTGAAAACTCATCTTTCAAGGAGTTTTGGTTATTCTTTACATCTCAAAGAGCTAGTTTTAGGTCTAAATTTCTTCAGGAGCTTGTTCTCCCAAATGAAGCATGAATAATTAAGCCACATAACTCATCTGAATCTTCAAAACGTGCACAATAATACTAAGCATTATCTCCTCAGATGTAAACGGTTCACCCTGCAGCTCAAACCTGCAGGAATTTCTTCTTCAGGAAATGCACAAGTCATACACCGCTTCATAACATATTTGTACATACACAACTTAACATTTTGTGAGCAGAACAGTAGATTTCCAGCTGAAGGTGAATGATATGGATATTAAACATATATCTAACAGGTGTACATATAAAAGTGGCACGCTGATCATAGATCTTCATACCACCATTCATCTGATCCGCAAAGAAAGATACAGAAGAGAGACTTCAGATGGGGGTTAACATAATGGTTAAGTTGTTTACTTCATAGCTACAAGGTACAGTTTTTGATGCTCACCTTTAAAAGGGAACATTGGCTAGGCTTAAAATAGCCCAAAGAGTGGCTAGCCTAGTGTTCGCCTATGAACTTTTACAACATTCATTCAATCTTTCTGGGATTACCTGTTTATCCACTTCACTTCTATAGGGACATTTTGGGATTACTCTGACACACGGTGCAAAGACAGAGAAATTGATGGTGGATGGGTTTACTAGTTTACTGAAGGAGATACACAAATAATCATGCACAGCATGGACACCTACGGATAATGTGGAGGAAGTCAATTCATCTATGGCAAGTTTTTGGGATGTGGGAGGAAAACAGTTTTAGAAGAGGAGTGTAACTGTCTTTATAAGGCAATCGTAACCCTAAGACTTCTTCACAAACTTATCAACAAAGAGTATAAGGAAGCCTGACACACCCAAGGGGACCTAATGAGTATGTTCTACAGTACTAATCATAACTGCATTTCATTTTTATTCTTATCCTCCATCAGTCCAACCACAGTTCAGATACGTGTCCCATAGCTTAAAATCAGACTAGGCAGCTAGCAATGAAGAAATGAAATGCTTAAAATACTTGCTCTCCATCCTTAGAGTTGGAGAGTTTGGCAAAGCCTGTTCAAAGAAAGTTTAATATCGGACAAATGTTGGATCCAGGAACAACATCCGGGGCTATGAATGTTGTCTGATCAATGTTGTGCATCATATTCACCCAAAACGGGGGAAACATTCCTGGCCTCCAAAATGTTGCTCCTTCAATTATCCTGGTGGATCATACAGGTACAGCTGATTAGTATTTACAAATCCACTTGCCAAGTGCCCACATGCAAAGTGGCATAGAATAACAGGGCAAAGTTCAGCTATATACCTTAAGAAAAAATTAACAGGACAAACAAATGGATGACAAACAAAGCAGAATGAACAACGTATAGAAAGCAGCTGTAGTAAGTGGGTCCCCTTCAAAACATCGAAAACCCATAACATCTAATTTCATAACACTGAGACCAGAACATCTAAAACCCAAAACATCTAAAACCTATAACATTGAATTTCATAACATCTAACAGTACAAATCACATGAAATCTCCTCCACATATAATGTCATACAATGACACCAAACACACTTTTTACTATATTTCTGCAGGGGGGCTTGATACAGTGGGGTTAGGAAATTAACTTTTTTCCACTGTAGTGCAATCTTGGAGTTGGTATATTTAATTTATGGGGGGGGGTGCAGTGGGGGGGCTTGCCCCCTGCAAAAACATAGTAAAAAGTGTGTTTGGTAGTTTGGTGTCGTTACATGTGGAGGGGATGTTATTTTCTAATGACTTTTAGTGTTAGATGTTATGAAATTTGATGTTATGGGTTTCAGATGTTTTGGGTTTTAGATGTTCTGGTCTCAGTGTTATGAAACTGGATGTTATGGGTTTTAGATGTTTCAAAGCAGACCCGTAAGTATATAAAGAAACAATTCCTTCTGTGGACAGAAACTCAACTTTCAGCACAACAATGTGGGTCCCTCTCAAATTATTCTACAGTAAATGAAGCCAAAAATCTGACTTGAAGTGACAACCAGTAAATCACTACATGCACTCTTACATGACTGGAAATCTTCAGTTTTGTCACACAACAGCAAAACAATGCATTGGCTGTAATTTATACAACATGAAAGAGTAGTCTAAAAATTCTGAATAGACACAAAATGGCTGAACTTGGTAATGTACTTCAACAACTTGTCACTGGCTAAAAGGTAAGCAACCTATTCCAGCAGATGCATAAATAGCAGCAAGCAAATTACCAGGCTTAAATGTTTATAATTCAATTTGTGTTCAATAAACTTACATCCTTTGATGGAGTTACGGATTACATTTTCTGGATCCAGTTCTTCATGAGATAGGAATGCTTGGAGACGTTTTAGGGAAACACTAGCCTAGATACAAAATAAAATTGAAATTTCATGTTAAAATGTATTAAAAATTGCTATTAACTCAGGATGCATACACCCATTTCAAAATACCCACAATAAACTAAGGAATGTTAACACAGGGAAAAAATATATCTGTTCATTAATATAGCATTTACAATACAAGGCTATAACATCCTTATTTTGGTCAATGCATAACCTATTTGAAAGAAGTGTTTTAAAAGTTTATATATGGTAACTCATCACTAAGAAATATCATGTGCGTCTACTAGTTTGTAGGTCAACAGCAGCATCTGGCTGGGAATGTGCTGAAGTCTACAAAGTCATAGAAGACAGTAAAACAAGGAGCAGAAAGAACAATGGGTCTAAAAGTAAGAGGCAAAAAGAGAGGGAGAGGAGAGTGTGTTGTGATATGCATGGCCTGGTGTATGGGTGAGGCACCTGTGGGTCACTACTAGGGATATAAGGTACTAGAAGGGTAAACAGATTACAGTATGGAGTGAGGGACCTCATTAGACTGGTATGGAAAGACAGATCAGCACAATCAACAAAGCATTAAAATTGAAGGTTGGCTTCAGCCAAGGTGGTCAGAGAGGAAGCAGGCCAAAATACAGCAATGGTACATAGTGGGCTGGAGGCAGACAGAAAATGCCAGGCAAGAACCAGAGCAGGGGGAAGTAGGTATGGCAGAGGTAGAAAACAGCAAGTCAGTATTTGAAGCATGGGGAAACAGTGAGGGAAGGAAGCAGAAAAAGGGGTGACCACCATGAGGTACAGATCAGAGCACATGTCAACAAGAAGACGTTAAAAAAGTAGGGGGTTGAAGAAAGTACAGTTGCGTACACTTACCATAAATGTAGATGTTCGAGTGTATTCACTATTGCAGTCACCACACTTGGGTTATCCTGCCAGCAGGTAGCCCTCAGTCAGCCCGAATACCAGAGACTTAGTATTTCTGCGTCAGTTGCTGTCGCTTCAGGACTGACGTCAGGATGTTAGGGGTATAAAAACATGCAGCTGATGCCATTACATCAGTTTCTCTTGCCCCAAATGTCAGGAGCACCCAAATAGGGAGCTAAGTTATGGTGGAAAAAAAATACCACCAGTAAAAAGTAAATACCAACAGCCCTGTAAGGGGTGAGTAAGAGAAAACAGAGAAGGAGAGAGAGAGAGAGAGAGAGAGAGAGACAAGGGGGGCTGGAGGGTGGGAAACCAGGACTGCAACAGTGAATACACTCAAACATCTACATTTATGGTAAGTGTACACAACTGTACTATGTTCTTCATGTTTCACTGTTGCAGCCATCACACTTGGGTTGATTCCCAAAGCTGAAGAATGGGTGGAGGCAGTCAAGAAGAGTTGGGGCTGGCTAGTATGCCATGCGGGACTGCTGTTGCAAAACCCACCCCTGGATTTGGAAAAGATAGGTAGGTGGTAAGGCTTGGTGAAGGTGTGAACAGAACTCTAAGTAGCACCTTCCAGAATGTCCCTGGTAGGGAGTCCTCTGAGAAAGGCTGTAGAGGCTGAAGTTGCCCTAGTGGAATGAGTTTCCCATGGTGTTTGTAACATAAATGGATACAGTGTGCTATCTATTTGTAGATGGTTTGTTTTGATATGGCCTTGCCCTCTGCCCCTGGTGCAAAACTAACTAGTAACTGGTCAGATTTCCTGAAGGGCTTAGTCCTATCAAGGTAGAATCTGAGCTGTCTGTGCAAGTCTAAAGAGTGCAGAATCCTTCGCCCCTTGTTTTCAGGATTAGGGAAAAAGGTGGGCAAATGAATAAATTGGTTGAGAGCCACACTGGACACCACTTTAGGCATAAAAGTAGGGTTAGTCCTGAGGGAAAACCTGTCAGCATGAGAAATAATGAAGTGTTCCACAGCCATAAGTGCCTGTAGCTCAGACACTCTTCTAGCTGAAGTGACAGCCAGAACCAAGGTTGTTTTCCAAGAAAGGAATTTTAACTCTGCTGATTCTGCAGGCTCAAAGGGGGGTAGCGTGAGCTTTTCCAGTACAAAGTAAAGGTCCCAAGAAGGGGTGGGGGCTATTCTTGATGGCCTTAAGTTGTTAGCCCCTCTCAGGAACTCTTCAAAATGAAAAAATAGCAGCAACCACCACTAGGACACTTTAATACGAATTAAAATAATAAAATAGCTGCAATGTATACAAACTGATAAGCGCTTTCAGGCTGTGCCATTCTTATTATTTTTATTTGTATTAAAGTATCTGAGTGGTGGCTGCTGCTATTTTTTCATTTTGATGTGTTCTTGTTTTAGCAGAACAACCTTTGGTGACCGGATATTTACTTGTGTTTTTGGCCCTCTTAGGAACTGTTTGATGAAAGGGTGAGAGAAGAGAGGTGGCTCAGTGCTGTAATGAGCAGAGATGGCAGAGGCATGGATCTTAGTGGAAGAGAAGGATAGGCCTCTGTGGAGTAGGTCTGCTAGGCAATCCAGGATAAGAGTTAAGGGGGGCTGTGCTATATCCGCTCCTTTAGAGAGAATCCAGGAACAATGCCTTTTCCACTTATCAGCATAGTATTTCCTTATACTGGGTCTTCCGGCTTCATGAATGATGTCCAGCACCTGCTTGCGTAGGCTGGCCACTGGAGGAGAATTCAAGGAATAAGCCAGACTGCAAGGTTTGGGGTTTGCAATTGCAGATGCAAGATCTGTCCCTCCTGCTGAGTGAGGAGGGTTGGGATGTGGGGTAGGTGCAATGGTGGCACCGGTGACAGAAGGTGTAGTAATGGGTACCAGTGTTGGAGTGGCCAGTCTGGGGCAATCAGGATTGCCCTTGGTCTTTTCTGCCTTATTCTGAGCAGTATTCTTGTAGAGGCAGAGGGGGAAATGCATAGATTGAGAGGTTTACCCACTGGAAAGATAGGGCATCTACTTTTCAGGCCTTGCTGTGAGGTACCCTGGTGCGGAATTTGCTGAGCTGGTGACTGTAGGGGGAGACAAATTGGTCCACCTTCGGGGTACCCCATTTCTGGGTTAGAAGGCTGAAGGTGTTGAGGTCCAATTGCCACTCGTGTGGGTCTATGAGACTTCTGCTTAAATCATCTGTCAGACAGTTTTGTTTGCCTGGCAGTAATTAAGCTTGCAGGTGAATATGCATAGCCAAGGCTGTGTTCCACAGGGTCATGGCTAACCTGCATAGTGGGTAAGTGGAGGTTCCCCCCCACTTGTTTATGTACCACATCACTGTGATGGTGTCGGTTTTTATTAGAAGGGGCCCTGGTGAGAGTAGGGATCTGAAAACTGTCAGAGCATGCTGAACAGCTAGCACCTCTTTTTGGTTGATGTGCAGATGAATTTGGTTTGTGCTCCAGTGGCCCTGAATGCACCTGCCGTCCAGATGTGCACCCCAGGCATAATCTGACGAGTCTGTGGTTAGGGTCTGGGCAGTGTGGGTTTGAGTAAAGGGAAGTCCCTTGTTGTGGTTGCTTGCTGCTGACCACCAAAGAAACTCTGCCCTAAGACAAGGTAGGATATGTATGATAGTTTCCAGGTCCTGAGAATGTTGGCACCAAAGACTTAAGTAACATTGAAGTTTCCTCATATGCAGTCTGGCATATGGAATAAGTAGAATGCAGGAGGCCATGAACATTAGAGCCTGCAGGATTTTCCTTGGGGAATAGCTGGGTTCTGGTGGCCATTTGAGCGAATTAGCTTGTCAGATAGGCTTGTTTTTCTGGAATAAGGAATGCCATCTGGGATGCTGTGTCTAAAGATTGCTCCTAGGAATACAATATTTTGACTGGGGACTAGTTTTGATTTCTTTTCGTTGATAGTATACCCCAGAGAGGTTAGAAGCTCCTTTACAAATGTCAGGTGCTGCAACAGCTTTTCCTGACTGTCTGCCTGAATCAGGCAATCGTCCAAGTAAGGGTACATTTGAATCTTTCTCTGTCTGCAATAGGCAATGGCTGGAGCCAGGCATTTTGTGAAGACTCTGGGAGCAGTGGATAAGCCAAAGGGAAGTGCAGAGAACTGATAATGCATAGATCCTGCCCTGAAATGTAGATATTTCCTGCATGAGTCCCTGATCGAGATGTGCAGATAGGCTTCCTTTAGGTCTAGAGTGGCTAACCAGACATTTTTGGACAGCATAGGGAGAAGTTGCTGTAGGGTGAGCATAATGAATTTTGGTACCACCAGGAAGGTGTTTAGAAGGGATAGATCTAATACTGGGCACTAGGTATCCTCTTTTCTGGGTACCAGGAAAAGTCTGGAATAAAAGCCTTGGCCTATCTGTTCTGCAGCAACAGGCTGAATTGCCCTTATGGAGAGCAGGGATTGAACTTGGTTTTGTGCCTCTGCCCACTGGTTTGAAGGAAGGTATGGGAACACTTTTGGGGTTGGCAGCGTGTGTAAATAAAATTTGCACCCCTGGAATACTATGTTGAGGACCCATCGATCGTTGGTGATGGAGGTCCAGTTTTTTTGCATGGTGGACATGTTTCCCTCCTAGGGGCATGAGCAATTGGGCAGAGGTGAGCAGTGGATTTGAGAAGTCATTGTGAATTCTTTCCGTAAGGGGGTGGCTTAGCACTCCCCGTTTTAGAAGTGGAGGTACTCCATTACTTAGATCTCTGCATAACCTGAGACTGTAATCTGGGGGGGGGGGTCCGTTTCCCCTGGGTCTAGTTTGAGATGGCCTTGAGGGGGCTGGAAAGGACCAATGTTTCGAGGGGCATTGCCTACTGAATCCTGGAGGCTGCACTTGCAAAAAATCTTTGACTGTCTGCATAGACTTAGCCTTTTCTTCCATCTTTTTTAAAACCTCTTCTGCTTTGGTGACAGATTGCCCTTGTTCAAAGGAACGTCCAGTAATTTTGATTTGACATGGTCTGGCAAGGTCTGCTCCTTAAGCCAAGCATGCCTTCTAAGTACAGAACCTGTGACTGCTGCCCTGCAAGATGCTTCTAGGGCATCAAACCCACATTGCAGGGTATGCTTGCTGACTTGGGTTGCAGAATGCAAAAGCTCCTGTAATTATTTTCTGCAAAGTCAGGAAAGGTAGACAATTTTTGCTTAAGTTCCGTAGTATGTTGCTGGTATTTCAGCAAGTGGAACTGAAAATTCAATGCTCTAATGGTAAGAGTTGCAGAGATGTATACTTTTTTACCTCATCTGTCTAAAGCTCAGGAATCCCTGTCCGAAGGGGTGGGATTCTTAGCTGTAGCTGCTCTCATTCCTTTAGGTCCTTGGGAAATGACCTCTGGGTCAGCAGTAGGATTTTTGAAAATAAATTTGTGAGAGTCAAGGACTCTATAGTACCTGTCTGGTTTCCTTGGAGCAAGGGGTAAAGTATCAGGAGTTAGACTGGATTCCATAAAGACAACATGCACAACATTCAGAACAGGAGGGATAGCCAGGGGTCTGTGCTGTGGTAAATCTAAAAATTCCCCGAGTCTCTTTTTGGACTGAGGATAATCCTGGCATTCCCAATGGAAATGCTCTCTCAAAGTCTGTAGGGTTTCACCAAAAGAAAAATCCTCTGGAGGGGAAGCAGGAGGACTGGATTCCTCTGCATCTGAATCCTCATACGCAGATAAAGGCATGTTTTCATATTCAGAAACCTCAGAGTCAGACTCTTGATTAATTAAAGCTGTTGGGGACAGGTCTCTTTCTTTTAGCAGGGGAAGGCTGGCTTCCCCTAATCAGCATGATCAGGTCGTCTGACATTTTAAGCATTTGAGATTGGGGCAAGGAAGCAGGCACTTGAGTTTGGGTCATTTTTTTAGGCATAGCTCGTACTCTTGGCCTTAGAAACTCAGCAGTTTTAGAAAGAACTGAAGACGCGAAAAAGTCGTCTGATTGTGTCAAATATTGGTAATGCAAAGAACTTCCTCAGAAGCTGGCGCCTGCACAGCGGCTCTGGACCCATCCAAGGTAGAGACATCTGCAGGTTCCATAGTCAAAAAGTCTTGTGGCATTCTGGACTCCAAACGGGTCTCATAGCACCTTGCAAATCCAACAAAGCGGGCATCAGGGGCTGCAAAAGCTCCTCACAGAGTACTGGCGACTAGTTTAATGGAAGAGTCATCGGCAGTTTCGGAATTGTGTGGTCTGTCTCTGTCTTTATCCTTACATATTTTTTGGAAGAACATTAGTCGGATGGCTTACCAAAGCAATTACGAAATATGGAGATCGAGAACGTATTTAGCTACAGTAAAGGCCCGATGACTAATAGTTTGGGCACTGAACAAAGCACAAAACCGACAGTAAGGTACGTCGTGGTCTGGGCCTAAACAGGTGACACAGTAAGAATGGAAATCTCTGTGTGGTATTTGCTTTCCACAGGTGAGACAGCTGTTAACTTTTTCTGACATCTGTTAGAGCAAGATAAAAAGATCCCCAACGGGGTACTTAGCTTTAGAAGACTGCAGGATGATTCAATTTTGTAAATGAAAACTCAGGTAGCAGCCAACCGGCACTCATGCAAACTGCTTCTGCTTCGGGCTTCTGGGCAAGAAAGACTGATGTAATGACATCAGCTGCCTGATTTTATACCCCTGATGACCTGATGTCAGTCCTGAAGTGACAGCAACCAACGCAGAAATACTAAGTCTGGTATCCGGCCTGACTGTGGGCTACCTGCTGGCAGGATAACCCAAGTGTGATGACTGCAACAGTGAAACACGAAGAAAGTACAGTTGTGTACACGTACCATAAATGTAGATGTTAGAGTGTATTCACTGCTGCAGTCATTACATTTGGGTTATCTGATTGCAGTAGCCCTCAGTCGGCCTGATTAACAAAGTCTTGGGTCCTGCATTGGTTGCTGTCCCTTCTTCCATGACGTCAGGTTGCCAAGGGTATAAAACATGCAGCAGACACCATTACATCAGTTTTTCTTGTCCCAGATGTCAGGTGCCCCTTAATGGGAAGCAATTTTATCTATAAATACAAGGATATACCTCCAACAAAAAAGTAAATACACCAAAAAGCTTTTTGAGCACAGTAAGTGAGAGTAGAGGTATAGCCAAAAGAAGAAAAAGGGCTGGAGGGAGGGTAACCAGGACTGCAACATTGAATACACTCAAACATCTACATTTATGGTAAGTGTACACAACTGTACTATGTTCTTCGTGTTTCACTGTTGCAGTCATTACTTTTGGGTAGATTCCCAAAGCTAAAGTTGGGAGGAAGAATTTAAATAGAATTAGGACCAGCTATAAGGCCCTGCAAGACTGCAGTGGCAAAACCAGCTCTGGATTTAGAGAAAATTGGCAAATGATAATGCTTGGTGAAAGTATGTACAGAACTCCAGGTAGCAGCTTCTAGGATGTCCCTAGTAGGGACGCCCCTGAGAAATGCTGTAGAGGTAGATGCAGCCCTGGTTGAATGGGGTTGGATGCCTTGTGGGATAGGTTTTACATGATGCTTATAGCAGAAATGAATGCAATGGCCTATCCATTTTGAAATGGTTTGTTTTGAAATAGCTTTCCCCTCTATCCCTGCAGCAAATGCACCAGCAGTTGTTCAGATTTCCTTTGAGGTTTAGTCCTGTCCAAGTAGAATCTAAGTTGTCTGTGCACATCTAAAGAGTGCAGTATCCGTTCCCCTTTGCTCTGTGGGTTAGGAAAGAAGGTAGGCAAATGAATGGACTGATTAAGAGCCACACTGGATACCACTTTGGGCATGAAGGAGGGATTGGTTCTGAGGGACACACTGTCCGCATGAAAGATGATGAAAGGTTCCACTGCAATAAGAACCTGTAATTCAGATACACTTCTTGCAGATGTGATTGCTAAAAGGAAAGCTGTTTTCCAGGAAAGAAATTTTAAATCTGCAGTAGCAGCTGGCTCGAAAGGAGGAAGAGTGAGTTTCTTCAAGACAAAGTTAAGATCCCAGGCTCTCCTGGGTGGCCTTACATTTTTGGCTTCTCTGAGGAACTGCTTGAGCAGTGGGTGAGAGAAGAGGGGAGGCTCTGTGCTATAATGAGCTGAAATAGCCGAGGTATGAATTTTGATGGAGGAAAAGGACAAACCCTTATGAAGCATCTCAGTCAAGTATTGTAGAATCTGAGGTAAATTGGGCACTGCTGTGTTCATTCCTTGAGAATGGCTCCAGGCACAAAATCTTTTCCATTTTGCAGCACAAGATTTTCTAGTACTAGGTCTCCTTGCCTCTAAAATGATATCCATCACTGATTGACTGAGGGATGGTAATTCACCAGGCTGCTAGGTTCAGGGTTTGCAGCTGAGGGTGCAGAATCTGGTTCTCCTGCTGAGACAACAGGGAAGGAGTCTGAGGCAGGTGCCATGGAACCAAGCATGACACACTGCGCAAAAGTGGGTATCAGTGTTGGAGAGGCCAGTCTGGTGCAATTAAAATTGTCCTTGGCTTGTCCTGTTTGATCTTTAGTAGTACCTTGGAGAGCAGAGGCAGAGGAGGAAAGGCATAAACTGATAGGTTTTTCCAGCTGAAGGACAGAGCATCCACTTTCCAAGCTAGCTTGTGGGGAATCCTTGTGCAAAATATGTCCAGTTGATGGTTCTAGGGGGAGGCAAACAGGTCTATATCTGGGCTTGTCAACATGTTGAAAATCCTTGGTTCCAGTTTCCTCTCGTGTCGGTCCATGAGGTTTCTGCTTAGTCCATCTGCCAGTGTATTTAGTTTTCCTGGCAGGAATTGAGCTTCTAGATTCACTCAATGCTGTGTTCCACAATGCCATGGCTAGTCTGAAGAGGGGGAAAAATGTGTACCCCAACTGCTTGTACCACATGACAGGGTTGTTGTCCTTCTTTACAATTCGTTGTCCTGGAATTAAGTGGTCCTTGAAGGCTGTCACAGCATTCTGTACAGCTAACATTTCCTTTTGATTTATGTGCAGGTGCATTTGACTTGGGTTCCATTTGCCCTGAATGCACTTCCCTGCCAGGTGAGTGCCCCATGCATAGTCTGATGAATCTGTTAAGATTTGGGTGGCAGGGGGTAATGTGAATGATAGTCTCCTGTATTGGTGGCAGGCTTCTGCCCACCAAAGGAACTCTAGGCGTAGGCAAGGTATGATAGGAATCCTTGCTTCTAGATCCTGTGAAAGTTGACACCATAGGCTTTTGAGATACCATTGTAGTTTCCTCATATGGAGCCATGCATATGGAATTAGAAGAATGCAGGAGGCCATGAACCCCAAGGCTTGCAGTATTTGTCTTGCAGATAGCTGGGTTTTTGTGGCCACTTGTTTGAAGTAGGTTGTCAAATGAATCCTTTTCTCTGGCGTGAGGAAAGCCATCTGGGAAGTTGTATTCAAGCTTGCTCCCAGGAATATAACTTGTTGACAGGGTACCAGGTGTGATTTCTTTTCATTTATGGTGAACCCCAGACAAGTCAGCACCCTTTGAATAAAGGCCAGATGATTCAAAAGAATGTCCTGGCTTTCTGCCTGAATTAGACAATCGCCCAGGTATGGGTATATTTGAATATTTCTTTTCCTGCAAAATGCAATGACTGGAGCTAGGCACTTTGTGAATACTCTGGGTGCAGTAGATGAGCCAAAGGGCAGTGCAGAGAACTGATAGTGCATGTAGCCTGTTTTGAAGCATAGGTATCTTCTGCAAGACTCCCTGATAGGGATGTGCAGGTATGCTTCTTTTAAGTCTAGTGTTGCCAACTATGCATCTTTGCCTAGCATAGGAAGCAGATAGTGAAGAGTCGGCATTTTGAATTTTGGAATCACCAGAAAGGTGTTTAGAGTAGAAGGGTCCAGGATAGGATGCCATGTATTGCCTTTTCTGGGTACCAGGAAAAGTCTTGAATAGAAACCTTGTCCCTTTACCTCTTCTGGTACCAACTGAATAGCCCCCATGTTTAAGAGAGAGAGTACTTGATTTTGGGCCTCTGCCCACTGATTTGGGGGTAGATCAGGACACCCGCTTGGTGTTGGTAAGATGTGGAAGTGAAATCTGTATCCTTGGGACACTATATTTAAAACCCATTTGTCCTGGGTAATGAGTTCCCAGTTTTTGGCCTACAGACCAATCTTTCCGCCTAAAGGAGCATTCAGTTGGGAAGTGCTTGGAAGTTTTAAAAGCAAGTCATTGAGACAGTTTTCCATAGGAGGAGTCTTACTACTCTCAGAGTTGGGTGTGGAAACCCCCCCACTGCTTAGTTTTGTATGTCCCTTGGGACTGAAACCAGGGGTTTCTGCTGTGTCTGGGCTTGGCTTGAGAAGACCTGGAAGGGGCTGGAAAGGACCAATTTTTAGAGGGCCAGTGCCTACTAAATCTAGGAGGCTGAACTTGTAATAAATCTTTAACAGTTTGCATAGATTTAACTTTATCTTCCATCTTTTTAAGAACTTCCTCAGCCTTGTTGCCAAACAGGCGGTCCTGATTTAAGGGAGCATCCAACAATTTAGCTTTAACATGATCAGGCAAAGACTGCTCCTTAAGCCAAGCATGCCTTCTGAGCACAGACCCAGTAACAGCAGCCCTAGCAAGAAGCCTCTAATGAATCAAATCCACATTGCAAAGTATGTTTTCCACCCTGTTCAGCAGAATGCATTAAATCCTGTAATTCTTTATTTTCAGCCCAGTCAGGAATCAACATCATTTTCTGTTTAAGCAATCCAATAACATGTTGTTGATACTTTAACATATGAAACTGGCAGTTTAAAGCCCTAATGGCCAAGGTTGCAGAAGTGTAAACTTTCTTACCCATCTATCCAGCGCCCTAGAGTCTCTCTATCAGAGAGGGTAGGATTTTTAGCAGTAGAAGCCTTAATGCCCTTGGGTCCTTGTGAAATAGTTTCTGGATCCGCAATAGGATTTTTAAAAAGGAACTTGTGTGAATCAAGAACCCTGTAATATCTGTAAGTTTTTTTGGGAGCAGGAGGCAAATAATCAGGGACCAAACTAGATTCTGAAAAGGCATCAACAATGTCTAGTACAGGAGCTATAGCTAAAGGCCTATGCTGAGGCAGGAGTAAGAAATCCCTAAGCCTCTTTTTTGAATCAGAAAAATCCTGGCTTTCCCAGTGGAAATGCTCCCTTAGAGTATGCAAGGTCTGACCAAAAGAAAAATCCTCTGGAGGGGAAGCAGAAGGAATAGAGTCCTCTGCATCTGAATCCTCATAAGTAGATAAGGGCAAATCCAGATCATCAGAAGAATGAGAAAAATCAGAATCCTGGTCAGAAGATTCATAAACAGAAGGGTCAGTCCTAGATCTCTTAGAAGGGGGAGTTTGGCTTCCCCTGATTAGAGTTATAAGATCTTCAGCCATTCTTATTTGTTTTTTAGGCATAGAGGCCTGAGCATGCAGCCTGGGCATCAGTTTCATAGGCATGGTTCGAGATTTTGGCCTAAATGAAGGAGGAGTCAGTTTAATATGCAAGTCCGTAGGCCTGAATACATGCTCAGAAGCTGGTGCCTGCACAGTGGCTCCAGACCCATCCAAGGTAGAGACATCCGCAAGTTCCACAGTTGAAGCATCTTGCGGCATACCAGACTCCAAATGGGTCTCAGCAGAGGCCTGCGAGTCAGAAGTAGCGGGTATCAGGGGCTGCGAAAGCGCCTTACTGAGTACCGGCGAACTGGTGACTGGCTTATGAGAGGTGTAGTCGTAAGCCGTAGTCAGCAGCTTTGGACCTCGGCGGCTTGTCTCTAACTTTATCTTTGTGTTTTGTCGGAATCCCGGTAGTTGGATGGCTAACGGACATTTCTGAATAATTAAACCGATAACCAAAATATTTAGAGGTGAAAATATACAGACGATGGAAAGTGCGCTGATTAAATAAAGCAGAAAACTGACAGCAAGGTACATCGTGGTCAGGGCCTAAGCAAGGAATATAGTACAAATGAAAATCTTTATGAGGTATTTGCTTTCCATGAGTAATGCAATTATTAACTTTTACTGACAAAGGAACGGAGCAAGAAAAAGCTTCCCCAACGGGGTACTTAGCTTTAGTTGAAGACTTTGGTTCTGAAACTCGAAAGCAAATATTTCAGGAGTCGGCCGACCAGCACTTGCGAACTGCTTCTGCTTCGGGCACCGCACGGCAAGAAAGACTGATGTAATGGCGTTGGCTACATGTTTTATACCCCTGATGACCTGACGTCATGGAAGAAGGGACAGCAACCGACGCAGTACTCAAGACTTTGTTAATCAGGCCAACTGAGGGCTACTGCAAGCAGATAACCCAAATGTAATGACTGCAACAGTGAAACACGAAGAACATTATCAGCTGGATAACATCATGGTTCACTGAAGAGAAATCTTTATCAGGAGAGACTGACAGCTCTTTCTCTGTAGGCAGTCTCTTACAGACTCCTCTGTTGAGATCTATGTCTAGCCTTTTGTGCCATGAAAGATTCAACCTTATTTAATCTGCTATTCTTTTGCAGAACTAGTGGTATACCAAAGACTCTGTTAAAGGAAGTAAACCTTCATCAGCAGATAAATAAGACACGTTGGCATGGCAGATTCATATCCAATGTATCCCTCACCTCTGGAACAAACTTCCACTGCATGTCAAGAAGAGTACCACTCTTGCCACCATCAAAGTAAACCTAGAAAATCGGATGGGCTGCCTGAAATTGTCTCCTGGTTTATCTTGTCCTGCCCTACTTCAGGCTAGATGGAAATTATTATTTTTTTTGGCTATGCTTGAAATAGTCTGCAAACAGACTACCTAGCACTTATCTATGAACCTATAAAAAGAGAATGGAGAAAGTGTGAATGATTCAGAGGAACAGTCCATAAGTGATGGAAAAGGGAACATATATAAATCAAGGATGTTCAAGTTAAAGCACATTAAGCCAGTAGTACTCGCACTGTTTGTGGCTTCAAATGAGTGGACATGTTGAGATGAATTTTTGGAGACATGTATCGTGCTGAACTTGGCAGAAAGACCAAATATATACCAGAGGACTAAAGGCAAAAAGAAGCAGCGGACAAGTTATAGCTAGAGACAGAGTGCAAATTGCTGTGATCAACAGTTTGATGAGGATGCAATAAAAAGGGGAAAATGAGTAGGTGGCCAATGTAACAATCTCAGGCTCGTGTTTAAATGTAGAACAGGGTATCCAAAAGGTGGGAAGGACGGGCTAAAAAGAGATAGAGGAGACGGTACAAGAAGGTAAACAAAAAGGTGACAAAGGAAGTGAGGGCTACCAGCGTCTTTTCATTTTTTTGCCAACTGTGCAAGTGAATGGACTTCGGAATGAAATGTGCCAATTAAAAATTGATGGTTGTTTTTGCTAGGTGTGAAAATGTGAATGCTGCATAACACGTCTCAGAGATATAATCAAGTCTTTGGCTGATGCATCTTTTGATGAGGATCATCCTCTCCTCCTTTACAGATGTATCACCTTCAGTGCCTGGAAGCCAAAGGTTATGTCAGTTGCTTGCAAATATCATGCTATAAGTCACCTATTACTCAATTCCATTTCATTTCACACCCTTAGTAACCCCCTCTTTCACTAGTTCAGGAATTCAGACAACAGACACAGCCTGGAGTTATTACTGATAACTAGTTCATGTTTGACATCCATATAAATATTAACTGTGACTAAAAAAAAAAAAAAACTAGGACATTTTGCAGGGTCAAAATATTCCTTTCCCCTGTAGAAATAAATAAAAAAAAAGTTATTTCCTTACTTCGCTCTTAGACTAACCATAATTGTTCATTAACTTACTGCCACCAGAAACTAAAATACAAGCCTGAAATAGGATAATGCAGAATTTCTATATTTTCTGCAAGTTACAGAAAAAAAAAATTAAACACAGTCTTTCACCAAGTAGCCCATTCTGGCTTTGACTTAATCATCAACAATTCTCTACAGCGCTAGATTTTGTCTATAAGCCAATGTACACTGCCAAGTGTCCAACATGGGCCAAATAATTAATCTGGCATAAACTTTTGTGGAGTTTCTGATCCTCTACCCACTGTCTTGCAGTGTCCCTGAATCCACAAACAGGTATGGAGTTTCATGTTACTTACATTATGCAGATAAACTTTGGAACAATCTTCCCTTTAGACTAATGTCCATTTCAAAGAGTTGTTAACATGCAGCTGTGGCTTGTTTGTTCAGTGTTTCCACATGTGCTTTAACCTAATTAAATTCCATTTTTAAATGTGGTTGTATAGTCCAAATGTTTATTAGTAAGTAAACATGAAGAGTATTAGCTCAGATACATTTCTATTGCATCTACGCAATCATGCAAACGTAAATGGATATGTATTTCTCAGGTTATAAGCCTACACAATTAATGTGCCACTGTTTGATTTCTCCAAGTCTTTTAATACCATGACAGGAATGGACCCCGTTCCTAAGTCCAAGTATGATTAAAGTTCATGAAATTAGTATCTTTAACATTATCCAAAAGTACTCTTGACAGAACCTAAAATGTGCCCAAAACTGATGACTCCTGCAATTCATATGGAGTTACATATGTACCTGTAACATATCTAAACAAGACTGTACATTTTTTCTTTTTACACGACCCACTGTGCCTACTACAACTGGAACTGTCTGGGTATCCTCCTTTCACACTGCATGTAGAAACAAGGACAAATCCTGATATTTTCTGACTTTGTGTCTCTCTGTACAGAAGATATTAATCACTCAGTGTTAAAAATTTCGATGATCAATGCTACTTCTGTCTTCTTTTCATGGACCTGGTTTTCTGGCATCTATTTTTGAACTGCAGGGTGATCCCATGTGATATAAACTTCAACATTTTCTATGCTTTGTGGCTCATATTTCCAATGCTTCCCAGCCACTTCAGTACTGTAATGCTTGATTTTCCAATGCTTTCCAGCCACTTCAGTACTGTAATGCTTCATTTTCCAATGCTTCCCAGCCACTTCAGTATTGTAATGCTTCATTTTCCAATGCTTCCCAGCCACTTCAGTACTGTAATGCTTGATGATACCTAATGCAACAGTCTTGCCACATTATTATGCCTTACAGTATACAAGCACTCTATCAGTGTATTACACCCAGCGACAAGACGTGTGACCGTTTCCAATTCTGTTTTACAAAACCTGCATTTGTTTGTTTTTCCAACATGTTCAATGGACTTTGTAAACCAAAGTATATGTAGTCTACTATCCTGGGTACCCAATATTAACCTTTAGACTTTTGATCTAAATTCATCTCTACTTAACCATTCCTGTATCCGATCCTGATCGATATGAGGTTGCTCCAGGAGTTTTACGCACTTGCAACTATATTTATGTCTTTTCCAAATTTCTTGCCTTATCGGATCCCTCACCTTATATTATTTTGTTTTTGGCACATTCAGCTACTACCTGATGTTTGTCTACTTCTGGTTTGATTTCCATTCTCGCCAGACACAGACATGCTTCTGCTAAACTAAGCAAGAAAGTCATCTTAAACTTGTTCTCCTCATGTCTTAAAAGTTTCACTATCTTTGGATCTTGTGAGGTCAACAGATATGTTTGCAATCCCACAACTGTAGATCTATACATGAAATAAATTTCTAGGAAGCCCATACCTCCCACAGAACAGGGAATATATAATCTTGATATACACCAATTTTTATAAATCATTTGATAAGCATGAAACATTTTTCTCGTTTTCCTCTCCAACTGATCCACTACCTTTTGAGGCCAGTCAATCACTCCAAAACTGTAACACAGAACATGAAGAACAAATCGGTTTACAGCTTGGACTTTGTTCCTAGATATCATGGGTGTTTTCAGTATTAATTCTAGTCTACTAAAATATTCCTTACTAAGTTTTGTTTGTATTTGTTCATGTTTTACCTTGATCCTTCACCATCTCCCAAATAATTATACATTCCCTCCTGCTGAAGTTCCTTTATATCCCATTCCTGTCCCAGACTATTTTCTTTGTGCTGCAGCTTAACTGCTTTAAAGCTTGCTTTTGCACATTTATTAAGACCAAATGTCATTCTTATCATCTGAGAAAGTTTTGAACATTTGCAGCTGTGCTTTCAGCTTCTAATCTGATGAACAATACAGTTTGAAATCTTCCACAGAAAAGATTAGAAGTCTTAACGTTTTGCTGCTGTCTGGGAGTCAAATTGTAACTGTGACCTAATCTGTTAAGAAGACATCTTAATGGATTAAGGAGAAGACAGAAGAGCAATGGTGACAGTCACCCTGGAATATTCCCCTTTGAATTTTTATCTATGGGATAATAATCTGACATTTAACATGGCTTAGCTGCAAAGTGGTTTGCTACGGTTTCATGGTAACTGTAATATAATCAATCAACGTAGGGTATATCTTATACATCTGTAAGCACTCCTTTAGCCATGAATGTGGGATGCTGTCAAATGCATATTTTGTTTTGTAATTAATACAAGCAATACTTGGAGTCTTTCCCTTTTAACAATTATCCATCATTAATTTAAAAAAATGATCCTTGTTCCATACGGTTTTCCTTTAACCTTTGGCTCTACTGCCATGACAGAGATTTCTTCTAAATGACTATAAACTCTTGTCAGCATCAATTCCAGTACATAGTTTATAGAGGTTTACATTGAAAACCTAGAAACTGCATCGGTCGACCAGCATGTGGTCAACTTGCAGTTTTTAAGTCGGCAGAATGTCGAACCAAAATGCATCGACTACACTACAGCGAACAGGTAGTGTAAGCTCAGCATTTGGGTTTGACATTGTGCAGGGGGGGGTCGCGGTTCAGTGAGGAACAGGGAATTAGCCCATTTCCTCACTGTAGTGCGATCTCGGAGTTGGTATATTTAATGTGCATGGGGTGTGGGGGGGGGGTACAGGGGGACATAGCCCCCCTCCAAAATAGAATTAACGTATCGTTGACTGTACAGTTTAACGGTATGTTAATTTGTATAACAGGAGGTGAGTGACATCACCTTCTGCTATATCGAATACATCGAACCACGGCTGTCAATATATTCATTTTCGCTTTGGTTTATTTTTCAGCATTCTGAATTCAGCATTTCGGGTCGACATTTTAAACGGTCGACCGAAGCGTATTCAAATTGTCAACAGTAAATCATTTATACATTGTTGGAAGGCACATTATTGGTCTATAGTTTTTAGGACAGCTTGCAGGTTCACTCTTAAGGAGTATCATTTTTTCTGCTGTTAACCAGGTTGGCATATGTTTGCGGGGTGTGCATATAAGTAGTTCTTTCTTAGGGCTAAATCTTTGTGTAACTGTGTAAATACTTTTAGACAGAAGTTATTAAGTACTGCATCTGGTCCAGTTAGCTTTTCTTAATTTTGTTTCAATTCTCTGGCCGTTAATTCTTCCCATTTCATATCCTATACATTTGAACTTTACGGTTTCTTTTACCTGTTCTATCCATTCAGCATCTTCATTATGTTACACATGGTCTTCATAGATATTTATACAAAACATACCCATTTCTTCTTTTTTGGTGGTGTTTCTATTCCCCTTGCTTTGTTTCCCAATTCTCTATAAAACCTTTTTGGATCATCAATGAATTGCTTATTTTGTACTTTTCATTTATATTTATCTGCATTATCTTCTACATTTTTCAGCGTGTGCTAATATCTTTAGTTTATTGTTTGCAATGGCGCATGACAGATCCTGATCTGATCTAATACTGTGCACTGCTTTTATCACATCTATCTTTCCAAGTTATTTTTGTTGATCTATTTCTTCTTGTATACTCATCTAAATGTGACACTTCCTATCTTAATTGCTTTATAGTTTTCTCTGATATTGCCCTGATGATATTTGAGTTCTTATTTCCCGTATTGCCACGTATTTTTATGGTAAGACTATCGGTTATTAATTTTGTTGCATGTAATGTAGCATATTTACTTCTGTTATATCATGTGAATTCCTGTTAACAGTCAGTTACTGTTTTCATTTATCAGATTTCTAACATTTTTTGTCTTACAGACTTTCTCCTCTTTTATTGATCTTAATACGGCTATCCATCTCTATTAAATTGAGCAACTCTTCCCTTACATCTTTTAATTCTAAATTCAGGGCACAATCTTTATACTCAGTTTCCTGCAAGCATTGTACACCGAAAGTTCCAAAATGCCTTCCTCTGACATTCTCTTCAGCTGCATCCTGTGTCATCCGTTACTCTTTCTTATGGGAACTTACTGACCTATCACTCTACAACATTGACTGTGCCACACTTGCCACTGTTTCCTGTTCCTTCTTTTGCTGTGCAATTCCAAATGAACTTTTGTACTGGTTTCCTACTGAAGGCTCCAGAGTATCTTCATGTGACAACTGATGGTTTCTGTTCCACTTGTTTCTCCTTAATTTGGGGACTCACTGTTCCATCATTCTGTTATGTTACCAGAGTTGGATTTTCTACATGAAATCCTTCACTTCGCAAGTAATCCATAACTTCAGTTTCTCTTTCTTTAACTTCTCCATTATTAATCCTCTTTTCTACCCCCCCCCCTTTGCTTCCTTATTTTTTGTATTGTAAATTTTTCCATATCAGGGTGCCTTTACCTATATTTTTCTTCAGATATCTTTGGTGCTGTTTTTTGTACGGATTAGTTTTGCTTTCTCCTTTGAATAAGTATTACAGCGCATTAAACCTCTTTCTTTCCCATATGCACATTTCTTCTTCAGATGTACACTGCTCCACCCAGGGACTCATTGTTCTATCATGCTGTGACATAACCTGTGTTAGGCTTTCTACACTAAATCTTTTACTTCACAGGCATTCCATAACTTCAGCTTCTATTTAACTTCTACTTTACTTGTCTTCTGTTTTACACTCCCCTTTTGTGATCTTTTTTGTATTTTGAAATTTTCCATATCTGGGTGACTTTGCCTGTAGTTCCTAAATATCTTTGGTACTGCTTTTTTGTATTGATTAATTTGGCTTTCTACTTTGCCTGAAAATTACACCATAACGGATCTCTTTCTGTCCCATGTCCCTGTCAGTTTTTGTGAACTACTACTTCCTTCTACAAGAGGAGGTCATCCTCCTCCTGAGCTTGGCCTAACTTCATTATATGTAGGAATGATTCCATGTCTTGAGGATCCTATACTGTAATTTTTTTCTACTCCTGGTACCGTTGCACCTACCAGAGATGAAAACTTTGTCCTGGGACATATGCTACATGAAATACAGTCTAAATATCAGTGTTACCTTGGTGAGGTCTTGTAAAAATAGGGTTCACCTCGTGAAGGTATTCACGAAGACTTGAGGATGAATTCAGTTCCAGCAATACTACTCTCCTTTGCTTGCTAATCTTATCTCTCCATCCAGGCACTGTGTCTCCTATATGCGCAAGTCTATTTTCACTATATTTTATATACGTTTTGAGCTTTTCAATGTAGGACTCCATTAAAAATGCTCTACTTCCTGATTGCCATTCCTAGTAGACAAATGTAAACAAACTGGTCATTTGATTTATAGTTCTAAATCACGAGTCTTTCTCACTGACGTCATAAAAATAGAAATTGAGAGAGCAGCGAGGCACAAGTTGAAAGGGCCAAAATAAATGCCTTTTAATATATAATGTTGAAAGAACAGAGGGCCAGATGTAGCCATGTTGTGAAAGAATGGAAGAAGTCAAAGACTGGCAAATAAGCAGAGCCTGAGCAATGGCGGAATGATCACACCAAACCTTTTCATTAATCAGGTTTGACACAAAATATATTGGATGTTGCAACAGTTTTTCCAGCATTTCCTTTTGCATCCCTTACTACCACAATCTACACTGACATTGTACAACCTTTCAATGACAAATTGCGTTACATTTAACTCAATTCATTAAACATGTTCATAAAACTGCTGGTGTAAAAATGATGCTATCATTAAAGAAGACCAAATATACAGAGATACAGGAGTGAATACCTTGTCTTACAGAAAGCAAGGAAAGGATGTGCCCAAGACATCAAGGAAGAAAAAAATACAAAAAGGAGAAGGAGAAGGTGGAAATGGTCACTTTAAAAGGGTTAATGTCCAGGGACCAGATGAGTGGCCTTTCAGGGTCCTCGGGAGTCTGGCAAGCATCAAAGTGGATCCTCAAGAGAACAGATCTAGTCCACAGATGCTTCTACCTAGGAAATGAATTCAGGAAGAAGGAAGGAGAATTGATTTAGGAAATCATGGATCTGTTAGCCTTTAAGAGCAAGAGTGAAGTTCATGGAAAAATTACTGATGGAAAGTCTCATTTACTTACAATCTACAAGACAACCAACAGGAGTTCATGGTTAAGAACGGTCTGGAAAGCATGATTCTATTTTATGAGTGGGTTGCAGAATATGACAAATGGACACACCAGATGGCATGATTTACCTTTCATTAAAAATCCCAGAGAGACAAATTGCTAGGAAAATGCAGGGAATAAGTGTAAACATGAGTTTAAGGAACTGGATTTTGCATTATAGAAGGGCAGATACAGAATAATTCTGATTAATGTTATAAACAAGGAACTGACTAATGAATTATCATAGGGTCAGTTCTGAATACAGGACTCATAGCACACCAAACCTATGACGGAACAAAGAACAGGCTTGACAATTTCACAGATAACAAAATATGAACCACTGGAGGGTGCTAGAGAATAGGGGAGAGACTAAAAAGGACTAAGAAAGGTCAACAAACTGGGTAGAAAAACAGCATTTCAAGTTCAATTCATGTGGATGCAAAATACTGCACCCTGATGACAGCAACCTAGCAAAAATGGCCAGTGAAGCACAGCAGACAGGAAGAAAATCATGGAGTGATCATCACACTTTGATTGCTCCACCTGCAGCAGAGGAGATTTTGGCAGTACAGGCAAACAGAATGCTCAGTTGTAGACTCATGCAGAAAGACTCCAAAGTAAAGCCGGAATCCTTCCACTGCTCTGCATCTTAATCAAGCCATACCATGAGTAGTGCACATAGTTCTGGAGGCTATTGGGGGGGGGGGGCATCACCCTTACAGCAGCCAGGGTGCCTGTCACTACAGACCAAAAAGAATGTGGGGCAATTCTGTGGCATACAGGCACAGTCCAGGTTATGTTCCAAATGACCTGTGTTCAAGTACAAGCAAATGAATCTGGTACAGCTGGATGGGGGGTAGGGTAGGAGCTGGAAGAGACCAAATTCAAAAAGAGATGTGAGGGATTATGAACTTAACCAACAGTTTATGCTGGCATTCAAAAAGAACAGTACACTTTTCTGACTAATCCAAAACATCTAAGAGAAAAACTTTAAAGAATATAAAAAGACCATTTTAATCTATCCCGCATTATATTTTGTGGGAATCTTAATCCTCAAATAATTCTATAACTGATGACACTTCCTCAGCGTCAGAATCAAAACAATGGACAATGTTCACATCTACCACCTACACAAAGACTTATTATGTATAAACATTTGCGGGCCCTTTAAAAGATCGGGCAGCTGGTGCAGAGGGTTAGGGCTATGAGCTGCAGTGCTGTGCTACAGCATTTGGTTCTCTTAGCTCTCATCTACCTACTGTGTGACTGTGAGTAAATCACTTAACCAGCCATTGTTCCCGTTACCCCTGAAAAGGGGCTTTGCGTCCAGTGATCCTACCTGGCTAACAATGGGGGGTTTTTTTTGTTTTTGTTTTTTTACTTAACCCAGGTAAGTTCAGGTACAGAAAATGTTTACTTACACCAAACAGATTTGGATTTTTGCCAAATGATGAGGAAAAGGAAGGTAACCGAGAAAAAAAATGGCAATACAATGAGTTGGCAAAATTAAAAAAAAATCTTTACATAGTACTTTCACAGAAGTGTTGGAAGGGGCAAATGGTTGTAACTAAGGAAATGACCCTTTTGTGATGGGACATAGGATATGAATTGCCTAGACACAGTAAGGCCTAATTAAGTTTTATGTTAATGGCTGGCAAAAAAGCAATTGCTAGAAAATGGAAAACAAAATTGTTTCCCAACATAAAGAAGTTCTGGATACTGTAAAGGAAATAGGGAGATAAAAGAAACTGAGGCAAGATCTTTAAAAAAGGGAAGAAGCAAATATCACACAAACAAGTGGAATTTGCTGGAATAATATATGCTGAATGATGTTCAGGACGTAGAGCAAAATTTATGGGCAGGCACTGAGCAACTGATGTAATACTGGAACGAATGAAAATAGTTAAAAATAAAACAAGTATACTGCACAGCAATAACAGAAATATTTTCTCTTCTATTAATGTACATGAACCCATGTTACAGATCAAAATGCAATTTAAATTAAAGTTATGTACCCAATTTTCAGCTAGAGCGTCTTCTGTGTGGAGACATGTGTGAATGGGCGTACCTTCGTTGAAGGTTGTGCATCAGAGATGGCAACTCGGCACATAAAAATCTACTGTCAATCATTAGTGGACCGGAGTTCTGCTGTGGCGACCCCTAACCGGGAAAAGCCGAAAGACAACAACCCACCATAACTATGGACTTGTACTGTCCATTTTCATTCTTCCTCAACTATTGGGTCTCGGATCCAACCTTGGATCAGACTTGGATGCATTTACAAGTCTCTCAGACTCTCAGATCCAACCCTTGAACTCTTCCTTTTACCCATAATACTCCGGTCGCCTACAATACCTCAAACTGAGTTTGCTGAATTAAACTAACCATAGGCTAAAGACAAAGGTAAGGCTAGTACAGAAAAGACTGGGGCTCAAACCTGGATCAGAGGTTTCACAAGAACCAAAAAGTCACTCCAGGAGCTAAAAGGAAGGGAGATGGAGGGTGAGGGTTTGAAGAATGAAAAATGGACAACACAAATGCACAGTTATGGGGAGTACATAAGTTTATTATCTCATGTTGTTCTTTTTATTCATTCCTCAACTATTGGGACAGAGTCCCCAGCTACATGAACTTGGGTGGCCCTCATGGAAGGATGTTCAGGAGTACTGCAGAATCAAAGGCAGCCCTGTTTCGGGGAGTCAAATCCAATTTGTAATGAGCAATAAAGGTATGAGCATTTGACCAGGTAACTACTGCACAATGTCAACAGAATTTCTAGACCAGAAGGCTGAAGATGTAGCCAAGGACCTGGTGGAGTATGCTTTAGGGGATTGTAAACAAAGGAAATGCAATCAGTAAGCCATTTAGCTAAGGTAATTTTGAAAAATGAACCCAATTTGTTTGGGAAGAAAGAGACCAATAATTGCTCAGACTTTCTGAAATCTTTTGTTCTATGGAGGTAAAAACAGAGTTGTCTGTACATGCAAAAGATAAAGCATGTGTTCACCTTTGTTAGCAAAGGTAGGGGAAAAAACAGGCAAAATAAATGGCTTGTTTAATATTCATCTCTGTGGCTACTTTACGCAAGTAAGAGACTGGTCCATAAGGTAACTTTGTCTTTGTGGAGGATGGGATATGGATATTTGCAAGAGAGCCTGGAGTTCAGAAACTTGTCTCGCAGATGTGATGGGCTCCAGAAAAAATATTTTTCCAGGGAAATTTCTTATTACTTATACTACTACAATCTTCTCTTCACCAGCTTGTACTGACCCCACACCATTTCATACCCTATTCTATCTAACCTAAACTCAAACTCTTATTGCATACTTAATCCACCTACCTCTGAATCTGTATCTCTTTTGCTATCCCTTACTAACTACTGCTCCCGCTGATTTCCTTGCAACATCTTCCTGCATTTTAATATGTGAATACAACAAATAATGACAATTTATCTAGACAAATGTACAAGATCATTCTTACTTTCTTTTGGACTCTCTTACTAATCAATTGTTTAAAACATCATTCATTTCCAGCTGAAACCAATTTCCTGAGTCTTGTTAATATTTGCACACCGTTGCTCATTGGACATCTACTCTCTATTATTATATACTATTGCATTACATTTGTATGATACTGTTCAATACTGTAAAAGCTTTAGATCTAGTTTATGTAATGGTGCTTTTCACCCTGGGCCTCCACTGAAAATGGGTTTCTAACCCAGTCAGACTTTCCCAGTAACCAAATGTCAAATAAATAAAATAAACAAACATTTGAACCATCAGCTAAATCTGATTTAAAGGAACTCTGAGTTAAACTTTGTAGTACAGTTGTCAAATCTCAGGGCAGGTTAGAGTCCTTCGCTGGGGGCCTAAGAAAAAATGTACTTTTAAGAAAGGCCTTGGAGAATTTTGAAGAAGCAAATGAAAAAGCATTAGTAACAAAAGATTCTTGGTGCTAAAAATTAGACATTGCTGCTGACTGCACTTTGATAGTAGAGAAACAGCTCCTTCTTGAAAAATAGATGCTAAAAACTCTAGGATAACAGATGTAGGAGCAATGAAAGGATGCAAATCTCTCTGGAGAGCTAAACATTTTTTTCCATTTACTTTTGTAGAGCTTCCTGGTGGAGGCCTTGTGGGAAGATAAAATATCTGTCAGACCAGGGAAGAAAGCCTGGGCTATCAGTGGAACTGGAGAACACGCAATCAGGTTGAGGCCTGTAATGTCCAGGTGATCCATCCCCTTGGGATGAGAAAGAAGATCTAGACTGAGGTCCAGTATCCATAGTGGATATCAAAGGTGAGACCAAAGGAAAGAGAACCACAGTTGATAAAACCAAAAAGGGGCAAGGAGGATAACCTTGCCCTTCAGCAGAAGTACTAAGAATTTGGGAATTAGAGAAACCAGAGGATAAGTGTAAAGGAGACTGCAGGTCCAAATACAGACTGCAGCATCTCTTAGTGACTACCATGGAAGGGAGTTCAGGTAAAAAAAACCTGCTACACTTGTTGTGGGGAGATGCAAAGAATTACAAAAAGATTGACCCCCATCAACAGAAAATGACACTGATTGATTGAGATACCACTCGTGAGGCAACAGAATGGACCTGCTGTGTTTGTCTGCTAGCACACTGGATCTCCCTGGTATGTGCATCGCCATAAGAAAGCATTTGGAGGAGTAGACTCACTGCCACACTCTTGCTGCCTCTCGACTCGACAAAGGGGATAAAATCAGGTGCCCCTGTTTCTTGATGTACCAAAAAAGTGACATGTTATTGGTTTGAAGTGCAGACCCAAAAAGAAGGGCATCCTGGAAGGCCTGCAATGCTAGGATAACTGCTCTCATCTCTAGGACACTGATGTGCAAATTGGTCTCTTCTGTGGACCATGTGCCTTGGACTGTCTGGCCCAAGAAATGCCCCCCCCCCCTCCAGTTAGGATGCATCCATGGTTACCATGGCTATTGAGGGTGGAAGAACAAGATGGCAGCCTTGGGAAACTTCATTTAACTGAATCTGCCAGCGTAGGCAGCCATTGCTTACATTACCATACAGATCCATCACTGCACTGCCTTAAAAAAAATCTTTCATGGCCAGAAGGTCATAATCAACTCCTACTTCCTCAACTCCACCTCACATACTCTGTTCTAAAACAAATCCCACCCGCTACCCTGTTCTCTCTACCTTAATCTTTCCCTACACTTCCAAACATTATCACCGCAGCTCAGGCAAAAATCTTCTTGAAGTCTATAAGCCTACAAAAACTGGTAAACTTCTGTGCAGTCATTCTGTTTCTAACACCAGTAATAAACTCCCTCTGGACCTCAGATCTATCACTAAATTTTATTTTTAAAAAATCCTTAAAAGACTACATGTAACAAGTGGGCCTGCCCCTGTCCTACCCCCACCTGACCTTTTCCTCCCCAACTTCCTCTCTCTCTTCCCTTTCTGTATTATACTAACCTGATCCCAACATGTCTAAGAGCATAATTATATTATTTTTATGCACAAGGAAAATTAGTGAATTTAGTTACTAGACTACTTAACCTGGTTTACCTTTTGCTAATGTAATTCAAGCACATATCCTGTTTGCTTATGTTACTGTTTAAATCTTTGTAAAAAAATTTGACCCTCCATACTCTGTTCACTTGAAATCTGAATTTTGCACTTTTTTTTTATTTTTAATCTTAATCTGAATTTTGTACTTGTTTTACTTTTTAATAAGTTGTACAAGTATTTATGTTTTTTTTACTTGCTTATGTCTAGAGCTTTTCTCCTCAGATCTCTGCTGAAAAAGGGCTTCTTGCCCAGCCAGATTAACCCGGTCAACAAATGTCAAATATATAAATAAAATAAAATGAAATGCTCATGTAAGCTTGATTGGCAAGGTCAAGGGACAGCAAAGAATTTACTACTGAACAACTAGAGTCCATTGAAGAATGTGCATATAAAAATGGGCCATGCTAAGCAAGATTATGGTAGCTGCCATTAACCCTTAGGCCTGAAGAACAAGTCTGGCTGATGGAGAAGGATGTAAGACTACTTGCTTCACTTGACAGTACTTGGTATGATAGATGGGAGGCTGACTGTGTTTAACTGAGCAACTATGAACTCCAGGCTCTGAGCATGCTGAAGATGAGACTTATAGATGTTGATTGAGATGCCTAGGGATTCACATAACTAAAGTAAATAGTCCCTGGATTTCTCTAGAAGATGCATGGTTGGGGCAGTTAGGAGCCAGTTATCTAGTTA
Organism: Protopterus annectens; assembly: GCF_019279795.1. Taxonomy (NCBI): domain Eukaryota; kingdom Metazoa; phylum Chordata; order Ceratodontiformes; family Protopteridae; genus Protopterus; species Protopterus annectens. The sequence continues at coordinate 141,247,627 of NC_056746.1, forward strand.
TGGAAACCCTTGGAATCCCAGCAGTCTCTAGTGAGCTGCTACCACTGCGATGCATTTCGTAAACACCCTGAAGGAGGCTGTAGTCAGACCAAATGTCAGGGCTCTGAAATGGTAGTAACTGGCCCCCAGCTGAAAGAGCAGAAATCTTCAGGATCATCTATTCATCTTGATGTGATGGTATGCATCCTGAAGACTGATGGAGCACATCCAATCGTCCTTGCACAAATATGGCAAAATGGGCTAAACCGTGACCATGCGGAACTTTGACGTCTTTATAAATTGATTCAATTTGCAGAGGTCCAGAATTGGTCTCCGGTCCCTTGTGGCACTAAAAAGGATCTTGACTAAGTTCTGATCCTTTCTGGTATGGAGGGACCTCCTGGATGAAACTCTCGTCTAGCAACATTTGAATTTCTTGAGTTGCTGCCTCCCTCTGACTGGGTGAACGTTGGGGAGTCTTTCCCTTTTGTCTGGGGGAATTTGAGAAAATGGCATGAAATAATTTCTGGATATTATTTTTTGCACCCAAGAATCTTTTGTTGTTGATGCCCAGGCATCTGGGCGCAGAGACAAGCACCCTCTGACTGCCTTCAGCGGTGGGCAATTGGGTAACCTTTCAGGAGCAATAAAAGGGTCTAGCCAAAAGGCATTCCTGGCTCCACAGGCCTCTCCTCCTGCAAAGATGAACTCCCTCCCTCTGCCTCTGGAGGAGAAATCCCCATGTGAATCTTGGAAAGGACCCTGGGATTTACAGGACCACATTTTCTTACCTCCTCATTAATTCCTGGAAAAGGATCATTGTGGAGTAGAAAAATCCATCTCTAAAGCAAACAAGGTCTTTCTATCCTGTTCACTTCAGGAAAGCATATCCTTAACAGTGGGGTCAAACAAAGATGATCATCAAAAGTAGCACTGATGAAGGAAGACTTGAAAGGCTCCACAAAATCACTCAAGTGCATCCAGGCATATCTCCTAATGGCTATGGCTGAACCTGCTGCCTGTCAGGAACATTCAGCAACATGGGAAATTAACCTCATGGACACATTAAAGATGGTTAGAAGAGGTGACCAGTTGTGAAGAAGACTTCTGGAAGTCCTCCACAGATGGATTTGTATAGCTCTAGTCAAATCCCACTTGTAGCCTAATGAAATGTGCTAAGCATTTCAGCAATCATAAGGTAAGGGACACTGAGGTAAAATGCTCTTCCTAAATCTGTCCAACACCCTGGACTCTCTGTTGGGGAGATGAACAGAGAAGCTCTGCCAGCTCCTTTGTTGTGGCTGCCACCACAACCATGGCATCTATATTGCCCCAGTGTGGCCTATCTTTATGGGGATCAAAGAATATCAGGATGATGAGGAATGGGTTCTACAGTACCCAGTTCCTTCCACACACGGTGAGAGAATAGATCTATAAGCTTATCAGCTAGGGAAGTTGCCCAAGATGCAGCTGGACTAGACCCAAAAGCTTCCAGAATCACTGACTCTTTCTGTGCAGGGGAATTGGAGGACCATCCACCTTTCTGCTTGAGAATTTCTTAGATGTCCCAAAAGGAGAGGTCCTCTGGTGAAGATCTTGGAGACTCGTTCCCTTCCCTTCACTGAGGTGACTGACTTCAGTGAAAGACTCCTGAAAGGATTTTATGCGTCTCCTCTTGCATGTTCTATTATGAGGAACCTCCTTCAGTGGGATGGACCTGGGGAGGTGTTTCAGTGGAGAAAGTCCTTGACGGGACTGTCTAGATGCTTGAAAGAGCTGTCTTCCCATGTGCGACAGGTCTGAGGAGATCAGAGCTCAGACCTGATGGTGGCAGGGCTGTATGTTCCGAGGAAGAGAGCATAGCCGTGTCTCTTGGATGAGAGAAGACCCTCTCCACCACCTCAAAGGCAGGAGGAGTGGGACAAGTAGTAGTTGGCCGTAAAAGAGCCAAAGTAACAGATGTCACCATGCCCCAACCCTGCTTGGATCTTTGCCACAAAGTGGAAGTCAGACCCAAACTGTCCAATGTCAAAACCCCAAGGTGGAAGAACGGCTCTGACAAACTTCGAGTGGAATGCAGCCCCCCCCCCCCCCGATCCAGCTCGGAGACTTATCCTGGTCCAACAGAATCAGTGATGAACAAATCAGGGAAATTGTCAGAGTCGAAGACCTAGCTGCCTTCGGATCCAATGCTAACACTCTTGGGATTCCCAGATCAGAAGGCGCTGAAATAGCCAATCGGATTGGAGAAGGAGAAATCACAATATGGGAAACAGAAGGGAGGCTCATAGATCCAATGGGAGACAGAGCCATAACTCCCATCTGAATCTGAGCTCGGAGAAACTTGTTCATCCTCCTACTCGCTTTGGCTTCAGAAGTCTGTGTTACAAACAGGACAAAAGCACTTAATCTTTAATAAATCATATTTATTTTATAATGCCTTGCGTGTTTGTCGCTACATCAGTTGGAGCTTTTGTGTCAGTAGTCTGTTCCTGGTATATTTGTCAAAATTTGCCAGTTCATTAGCAACTTAACCAAACATGAGGTCCACTGCCTACCATGGAGAAGTATTTGTGGTCACCTAGCTCTCAACATTCTATTCATATTATGGTCATTAACATTTTGAAGCTGTTGTATGTTACTTGCAACCCCAATCCTGATCACAAATAATAACGTGCAACAGAAATCACTGTTTTGTACTACTCCTAACTTGGTTATAAACCATGCTGTAGTGCAATTCTTGTGAGTGTGGCAATAAGGCCTTCTTAGTCTATGAATCTAAAGATCTACAAAGCTCTCTTACCTCATTTCAAATATCCCGAAACACAAATTACATACATCAGAAAAATTATTAATGTCCTTCTCTTGTTTTGGGGGGAGGGGAGTAGCATGATCTGCTTGTACTCAATTTTTTTTTTTGTAATGTATTTAGACCTATATCTGTACATAGTATGACAGGTCTGCTTAACTGTTTTATACCAGTTTTATCCAAGATGCTTCTTTTGCATTTCTACTTAATAGATTTAATGTTTTCTTCAAACTAGGTCGTGGCTGGAACCAGCTCTTCTGGTCCAGTCATAGGCAGATTTAGTTCAATGATGAGAAACCGTAATTTTATGATGGGAAAAAGTGCTTTGCAATACCTTCTTACTACACTGACAAGATGGCTGAAGAAACTGACAAATGAGGAAAAGATGACGGACAGAAAGAAGGAAGGGGGTAGCCGTGAAGGAAGTACAGATCACATGGAACCAAACTAAATGATGATAATTCCCAACACTTAAATGTTGATATGGGTATCCAATTTATTAAGCAATAATTACATTTCAGCCATCTGCCAAAGCTTTCAATCGACATGTGGAATTCAAACACGTCTTATCAAATATCAAAAGACTAAACTAGTGACTAATAAGCTATGCAACTGTATCACACCTGCAGTTTGAAGTATGCAATCATCTGTCCGCTATTTCTATTTTTGTTTTGGAGCTTTTCTCCCCAAGCCTCCACTGAAAAATGGGCATTAGCATTCCCAACAGACAAAAGCAAATAAGCAACACTAGACCTCTAAGGATAATATACATATATAGGATGACAAGGATTGTTTCACTCGCTAAATTAAATTATGGCCAAGGTAAAAGCAAAATTGTACTTTTTTCTTGCAGTCTACTTACAGATTTTGAAAGCAATCTTCACAAATTATCAAAGCACTTCTCAGAATTTGCTACTTGTCATCTGCTTCTAAAAAGAAACTATTGTAAACACAACTTACACAGCCAATGGAGTAACTCACCTGTACCATGCTGCTGATGACCATTGGAAGCATGTTTAAAGGGAAGCGAAGGATGTTGAATAGGGCTAAGGAAACGAAAGCAGTCTGAGCATCCAGAACATTCTTATCGTCTATCAACACATACACAGTAAAGGTCGACAAGGCAACCTGAAAGAAACCAGTTTTTATTTTGCAAGTAGAGCAGATATTGTACAGGATGTCAACTGCAAACGGAACCCCAAATACTTCACAAAACAAGTGATAAAAATATGAACTCATCTCAATAACATTATCTTTCAAGATGGCAGCCCTGATAAGCCCCACTAACATCCAGTGGACTGACCCCTTGCTACTCAAATGATTTTTTTAACCACCTGAGATTATAAACAGGAATAGTACAGCTTCATCTCTGCAATTCAGATGTGACTGCATTTAAAAAAAAATCTGGCTCACACCTTTATAGTTCTGCATCTCATACATAAAGAGTATATGTAAAATGGGTTGGGAAAGTTGAGGGCAAATAAACCAGAGAAGACTATCTTATTAACCACATCATAGAACAAATTCAAGCAAACTTATTTGAAAGTTAACAATTTCTCTGAAAAATGTCCAAGGATGAAAAGCTGCCTGAAGTATGCAATATTACATTAAGTGGTCCAGTGTTCATAGCACAAGTTGAGTTCGGTCTATGCTAAGGGCAGTCCACCTGATTAACTTTTTCCAAAGGCAGCGATATGATACTCAGAGGGGTGTGAATAGCTGGAGATAATGTATTTCTTAACACTTGATGCTTAAAAATACAAGACTAAGTCACAGTAGCCACGAGTTATGAACTGAAACACCTTTATTCCGCTAATTAGAATCAAGCGTTTTCGCTCCTATAAAGCTGGAGCTTCATCAGCATACAAAAGACAACACTTCAAGTGATTTTTAAAACCTTCTAAAGTGACGGATGTTGATGTCACTTCCTGTATATACAAAAACATGCTTTAAATCTAAATCAGCACCTTTAAGAATTTAAAATGATAAAACATCTTAGTGTTAAAGAAGCTTTTATACAAGAAATTATTTATGTAAAAAATCAATCTTGTATATATATATGTTATATATAATATATAAGAAGTATATAAAATGTATAGGAAGTACAAAAAACAATGCAGGCAAAAGTAAACAATTTCACAACAGCCCTCCCTATCTGTAGATCCATAGGGGAGACACCTCATAACCCCCTAAAAATGTGTATTAATATTTGTAGTATTAGTGATACCCATGTCAGCTCATTACTCTGAAAGACAGCCTATCTTGGGTAAAAATGAAAATAAAAGAGAAGAAAAAATAAAAAATAAAAAATATATGAAGAGAAT